>NC_041388.1:563217385-563219339 GCF_002162155.2 Triticum dicoccoides | reverse complement strand
TCCTAGAGGCAGCATCGATCGGCTTTAGTTAGCAGCAGTAGCGAAGGAATCACTTGATCAGGTTCAGTTAACATCCATCGATCGATTGCTCGGGTTCAGTAACGCGTAGCCTGCAGTGCAATCGCTCGGGTTAAGTTAGAGCCCAACGGCTCGCTCGGGTTCAGTTAGAGCCAACACCTCGCACACACGCGCGTACATGTATGAGAGCGCGCATCGCTCGGCCCCCGACCTCCCGCCGTAACCGGGAATTCCCAAAATTTTCCTCCCCCTCGCTTCTACCACCGTTTTTTCCATCATGGACGGCCCAAAGAATGTCATGCAGCTGCGTCTCCGGCCCGCCCAGGATGAAAAGCCCATTTTCTGTCATGATTTTTTGTCATAGAAGTAGGAGCCCACCACATCTATGATGATACCGGGTTTTGTCGCAATTACGTCATAGAAGTGTCATATGTATGATAGAAAAAAAAATTCGTTCGGCCCAAAATGTCACGGATGTGTCTTTTTTTTGTAGTGCTTCACCTAAGCAACGCTACGATATGACCGAGGTGGATTATGGTGGAGGGGGGCACTGCACACGGCTAAGAGATCAACAATCAACTTGTGTGTCTATGGGGTGCCCCCTGGCCACGTATATAAAGGATGGAGGGAGGAGGAGGCCGACCCTCATAGAGCATGCCCAAAGTGTGGAGTCCTACTAGGACTTGCTACCTCTTTTAGCATTGCGTTGGTTTTCCCCGAAGAGGAAGGGATGATGCAGCAAAGTAGCGTAAGTATTTCCCTCAGTTTTTGAGAACAAAGGTATCAATCCAGTAGGAGGCTACGCGCGAGTACCTCGCACCTGCACAAAACAAATAAATCCTCGCAACCAACGCAAATAGGGGTTGTCAATCCCTATAGGGCCACTTACGAGAGTGAGCTCTCATAGATATGATAAGATAATATTTTTGGTATTTTTATGATAAAGATGCAAAGTAAAATAAAGGCAAAGTTAATAACTAAGTAGTAGGAGATTTATATGATAAAGATAGACCCGGGGGCCATAGGTTTCACTAGTGGCTTCTCTCGAGAGCATAAGTATTCTACGGTGGGTGAACAAATTACTGTTGAGCAATTGACAGAATTGAGCATAGTTATGAGAATATCTAGGTATGATCATGTATATGGGCATCACGTCCGAGACAAGTAGACCGACTCCTGCCTGCATCTACTACTATTACTCCACTCATCGACCGCTATCCAGCATGCATCTAGAGTATTAAGTTAAAAAGAGAGTAACGCGTTAAGCATGATGACATGATGTAGAGGGATAGACTCATGCAATATGAAGAAAACCCCATCTTGTTATCCTCGATGGCAACAATACAATACGTGCCTTGCTGCCCTTACTGTCACCGGGAAAGGACACCGCAAGATTGAACCCAAAGCTAAGCACTTCTCCCATTGCAAGAAAGATCAATCTAGTAGGCCAAACCAAACTGATAATTCAAAGAGACTTGCAAAGATAACCAATCATACATAAAAGAATTCAGAGAAGATTCAAATATTATTCATAGATAGACTTGATCATAAACCCACGATTCATCGGTCTCAACAAACACACCGCAAAAAGAAGATTACATCGAATAGATCTCCACAAGAGAGGGGGAGAACATTGTATTGAGATCCAAAAAGAGAGAAGAAGCCATCTAGCTACTAACTATGGACCCGTAGGTCTGAGGTAAACTACTCACACTTCATCGGAGGGGCTATGGTGTTGATGTAGAAGCCCTCCGTGATCGATGCCCCCTCCGGCGGAGCTCAGGAACAGGCCCCAAGATGGGATCTCGTGGATACAGAAAGTTACGGTAGTGGAATTAGGGTTTTGGCTCATGTTCTGATCATTTGGGGGTATGTGGGTATATATAGGAGGAAGAAGTATGTCGGTGGAGCAATAGGGGGCCCATGAGGGTGGAGG
>NC_041388.1:563156022-563217087 GCF_002162155.2 Triticum dicoccoides | reverse complement strand
TAGGGTCCAAGTCTCCTGAGTTGTATTCGATGAGAAAATCACTTTCCCAAAGGTTTCATTCCGTTTGGACTCTGTTTGATATTCCTTTTCTTCGAAACCCTAAAACAGGCAAAAAAAACAGCAATTCTGGGCTGGGCCTTCGGTTAATAGGTTAGTCCCAAAAATAATATAAAAGTGGATAATAAAGCCCAATAATGTCCAAAACAGTAGATAATATAGCATGGAGCAGTCAAAAATTATAGATACGTTGGAGGCGTATCAAGCATCCCCAAGCTTAATTCCTGCTCGTCCTCGAGTAGGTAAATGATAAAAACAGAATTTTTTATGTGGAGTGCTACTTGGCATAATTTTAATGTAATTCTTCTTAATTGTGGTATGAATATTCAGATCTGAAAGATTCAAGACAAAAGTTCATATTGACATAAAAATGATAATACTTCAAGCATACTAACTAAGCAATTATGTCTTCTCAAAATAACATGGCTAAAGAAAGTTCATCCCTACTAAATCATATGGTTAGGTCATGTTTCATTTTCGTCACAGAAGAATGCTATCATCATGCACAACCCCGATGACAAGCCAAGCAATTGTTTCATACTTTAGTAATCTCAAACCTATAAACTTTCACGCAATATATGAGCGCGGGCCATGGACATAGCACTATAGGTGGAATAGAATATAATGAGGGGGGGTATGTCGAGAAGACAAAAAAGGAGGAAGTATCACATCAACGAGGCTAATCAGTGGGCTATGGAGATGCCCACCGATTGATGTTAATGCAAGGAGTAGGGATTGCCATGCAACGGATGCACTAGAGATATAAATGTATGAAATCTCAACAAAAGAAACTAGTGGGTGTGCATCCAACTTGCTTGCTCACGAAGACCTAGGGCACTTGAGGAGGCCCATTCTTGGAATATACAAGCCAAGTTCTATAATGAAAATTTCCCACTAGTATATGAAAGTGATAACATGAGAGACTCTCTACTATGAAGATCATGGTGCTACTTTGAAGCACAAGTGTGGCAAATGGTAGTAACATTGTCCCTTCTCTCTTTTTCTCTCATTTTTTTCTCTTTTCTTTTTTTTGGCCTTTTCTCGTTCTTTTTATGGCCTTTCTCTTTTTTGGGGCCTTCTCTTTTTTATGGCCTTTCTTTTTTTTTATTCCTCACTTGGGACAATGCTCTAGAAAATGATGATCATCACACTTCTATTTATTTACAACTCAATGATTACAACTCGATACTAGAACAAAGATGAATCTATATGAATGCCTTCGGCAGTGTACCGGGATATGCAATGGACCAAGAGTGACATGTATGTAAGAATTATGAAAGGTGGCTTTGCCACAAATACTATGTCAACTACATGACCATGCTAAGCAATATGACAATGATGAATGTGTCATGATGAACGGAATGATGGAAAGTTGCATGGCAATATATTTCGGAATGACTATGGAAATGCCATAATAGGTAGGTATGGTGGCTGTTTTGAGGAAGATATAAGGAGGTTTATGTGTGAAAGAGCATATCATATCACGGGGTTTGGATGCACCGGCAAAGTTTGCACCAACTCTCGATGTGAGAAAGGATAATGCACGGTACCGAAGAGGCTAGCAAGGATGGAAGGGTGAGAGTGCGTATAATCCATGGACTCAACATTAGTCATAAAGAACTCACATACTTATTGCAAAAATCTACATGTCATCAAAAACCTCGGTACTACATGCATGCTCCTAGGGGGATAGATTGGTAGGAAAAGACCATCGCTCATCCCCGACCGCCACTCATAAGGAAGACAATCAAATAACACCTCATGTTTCAAATTTGTTGCATAATGTTTACCATACGTGAATG
Organism: Triticum dicoccoides; assembly: GCF_002162155.2. Lineage (NCBI taxonomy): Eukaryota > Viridiplantae > Streptophyta > Magnoliopsida > Poales > Poaceae > Triticum > Triticum dicoccoides. The sequence goes on along the minus strand of NC_041388.1, from coordinate 563,215,228 downwards.
CTACGGGACTTGCAAACCTCAACACAAGTATTTCTCAATTTCACAACTACTCAACTAGCACGACTTTGATATTATTACCTCCATGTCTCAAAACAATCATCAAGCATCAAACTTCTCTTAGTATTCAACATACTCATAAGAAAGTTTTATTATTAATCTTGCATACAAAGCATATTAGGATTTTAAGCAAATTACCATGCTATTAAGACTCTCAAAATAATCTAAGTGAAGCATGAGAGATCAATAGTTTCTATAAAACAAATCCACCACCGTGCTCTAAAAGATATAAGTGAAGCACTAGAGCAAAATTATATAACTCAAAAGATATAAGCGAAGCACATAGAGTATTCTAACAAATTCCAAATCATGTATGGCTCTCTCAAAAGGTGTGTACAGAAAGGATGATTGTGGTAAACTAACAAGCAAAGACTCAAATCATACAAGACGCTCCAAGCAAAACACATATCATGTGGCGAATAAAAATATAGCTCCAAGTAAAATTACCGATAGAAGTAGACGAAAGAGGGGATGCCTTCCGGGGCATCCCCAAGCTTTGGCTTTTAGGTGTCCTTAGATTATCTTGGGGGTGCCATGGGCATCCCCAAGCTTAGGCTCTTGCCACTCCTTGTTCCATAATCCATCAAATCTTCACCCAAAACTTGAAAACTTCACAACACAAAACTTAAAGTAGAAAAATCTCATGAGCTCCGTTAGCGAAAGAAAACAAAATACCACTTCAAGTTACTGTAATTAACGCATTATTTATTTATATGGGTATTATACCTACTGTATTCCAACTTCTCTATGGTTTATAAACTATTTTACTAGCCATAGATTCATCAAAATAAGCAAACAACACATGAAAAACAGAATCTGTCAAAAACAGAACAGTCTGTAGTAATATGTAGCTAGCGCAAGATCTGGAACCCCAAAAATTCTAAAATAAATTTCTGGACGTGAGGAATTTATCTATTAATCATCTTCAAAAAGAATTAACTAAATATCACTTTCCAAATAAAAATGACAGCAGTTCTCGTGAGCGCCAAAGTTTCTGTTTTTTACGGCAAGTTCAACAAGACTTTCCCCAAGTCTTCCTAACGGTTCTACTTGGAACGAACACTAACTAAACACAAAAAACACAACCAAAACAGAGGCTAGATAATTTATTTATTACTAAACAGTAGCAAAAAGCAAGTAATAAAAATAAAATTGGGTTGCCTCCCAACAAGCGCTATTGTTTAACGCCCCTAGTTAGGCATAACAAGCAAGAATAGATCTAGGTATTGCCATCTTTGGTAGGCAATTCTTCAATGAGGCATCTACCATCTTTAGGAATTTCTTTCTTTTTATTAATTATCAAGCTTTTAGGCACAAGATCGAAAAATTCATTTGTAACAAATGGTTCCTTAATGATAGCAAAAAGATTGGGATGAACACTTATAGATTTGAGATCCGCAATTTCCTTACTAGATGATTCACCCTTATTTTTAGGAACGTACATAAGTTTGGCAACTTTAGTGGAGGGACTCAGAGTATTCTTTACGGAAGAAAAAGCGGTTCCCAAGTTGGTAATAATATTCTCAAGTTTATCGATCCTAACGGAATCGTGATTTATTTTCTCATTAACTATGGGTTCCTTTTATTTGATATCTTTCAAAGTAACTCCTACTTTAGATCCATATTGAGAGATTCGGCTGTGGATCTTTTTATCCAAATTTTCAATTAACTCTATGGTAGCAACCTTATTTTCAATAATCTCAAGCCTTTGCATTACATGCTCCAAAGTTAATATAGTTCCATTAACCAAGAGAGGGGGTGAGCCAAATAAATCTAACATAGCATTATAAGAATCAAAAGTATGGCTACCCAAAAAGTTCCCTCCGGTAATAGTATCAAGAACATAACGGTGCCAAGGAGTAATGCCCACATAAAAATTGCGAAGGAGAATGGTAGTAGATTGCTTCCTAGTAGATTTATTTTGAGCATTGCAAATTCTATACCAAGCATCTTTTAGATTTTCACCCTCCCTTTGCTTAAAGTTTAGAATTTCATTCTCGGGAGACAACGGAGAAGATAAGGGACTAGCCATAACGACAAGCAAGCAAACTAACACACAAGCAAACAAAAAGCAAGCGGGCAAAAAGAGGCAAATAGTGGGAGGATAGAGAGAGAGGGGGCAAATAAAACGGCAAGGGTGAAGTGGGGGAGAGAAAAACGAGAGGCAAATGGCAAATAATGTAATGCGGGAGATAAGGGTATGTGATGGGTACTTGGTATGTTGACTTTTGCGTAGACCTCCCCGGCAACGGCGCCAGAAATCCTTCTTGCTACCTCTTTTAGCACTGCGTTGGTTTTCCCCGAAGAAGAAGGGATGATGCAGCAAAGTAGCATAAGTATTTCCCTCGGTTTTTGAGAACCAAAGTATCAATCCAGTAGGAGGCTACGCGCGAGTCCCTCGCACCTGCACAAAACAAATAAATCCTCGCAACCAACGCAAATAGGGGTTGTCAATCCCTATAGGGCCATTTACAAGAGTGAGATCTGATAGATATGATAAGATAATATTTTTGGTATTTTTATGATAAAGATGCAAAGTAAAATAAAGGCAAAGTAAATAACTAAGTAGTAGGAGATTGATATGGTAAAGATAGACTCGGGGGCCATAGGTTTCACTAGTGGCTTCTCTCGAGAGCATAAGTATTCTACGGTGGGTGAACAAATTACTGTTGAGCAATTGACAGAATTGACCATAGTTATGAGAATATCTAGGTATGATCATGTATATAGGCATCACGTCCGAGACAAGTAGACCGACTCCTGCCTGCATCTACTACTATTACTCCACTCATCGACCGCTATCTAGCATGCATCTAGAGTATTAAGTTAAAAACAGAGTAACGCCTTAAGCAAGATGACATGATGTAGAGGGATAGACTCATGCAATATGAAGAAAACCCCATCTTGTAATCCTCGATGGCAACAATACAATACGTGCCTTGCTGCCCTTACTGTCACCGGGAAAGGACACCACAAGATTGAACCCAAAGCTAAGCACTTCTCCCATTGCAAGAAAGATCAATCTAGTAGGCCAAACCAAACTGATAATTCAAAGAGACTTGCAAAGATAACCAATCATACATAAAAGAATTCGGAGAAGATTCAAATATTATTCATAGATATACTTGATCATAAACCCACAATTCATCATTCTCAACAAACACACCGCAAAAAGAAGATTACACCGAATAGATCTCCACAAGAGAGGGGGAGAACATTGTATTGAGATCCAAAAAGAGAGAAGAAGCCATCTAGCTACTAACTATGGACCCGTAGGTCTGAGGTAAACTACTCACACTTCATCGGAGGGGCTATGGTGTTGATGTAGAAGCCCTCCGTGATCGATGCCCCCTCCGACGGAGCTCCAGAACAGGCCCCAAGATGGGATCTCGTGGATACAAAAAGTTACGGCAGTGGAATTAGGGTTTTGGATCTTGTTCTGATCGTTTGGGGGTATGTGGGTATATATAGGAGGAAGAAGTACGTCGGTGGAGCAACAAGGGGGCCACGAGGGTGGAGGGCGTGCCTGGGGGGTAGGCACGCCCCCTGCCTCGTGGCCTCCTGTTATGTGTCTTGACGTAGGGTCCAAGTCTCCTGAGTTGTATTCGATGAGAAAATCACGTTCCCGAAGGTTTCATTCCATTTGGACTCCGTTTGATATTCCTTTTCTTCGAAACCCTAAAACAGGCAAAAAAATAGCAATTCTGGGTTGGGCCTCCGGTTAATAGGTTAGTCCTAAAAATAATATAAAAGTGGATAATAAAGCCCAATAATGTCCAAAATAGTAGATAATATAGCATGGAGCAATCAAAAATTATAGATACGTTGGAGACGTATCAGGACTTCATAGTCCTAGTAGGATTCCACCTCCCACATGCAATAGGAAAAAGGGAAGGGAGAAGGAGAAGGAACGAAGGGGACGCCCCCTTTCCCTAGTCCAATTCAGACCAGTCCATGGGGAAGGGGCGCGGCCACCCTTGAGGCCTTTCTCTCATTTCCCGTATGGCCCATTAAGGCCCAATACGAATTCCCGTAACTCTCTGGTACTCCGAAAAATATCTGAATCACTCGGAACCTTTCGGATGTCCGAATATAGCTTTCCAATATATTGATCTTTATGTCTCGACCATTTCGAGACTCCTTGTCATGTCCCCGATCTCATCCGGGACTCCGAACAAACTTCGGTCATCAAATCACATAACTCATAATACAAATCATCACAAAATGTTAAGCGTGCGGACCCTACGGGTTCGAGAACTATGTAGACATGACCGAGACTCATCTCCAGTCAATAACCTATAGCGGAACCTGGATGCTCATATTGGTTCCTACATATTCTACGAAGATCTTTATCGGTCAAACCGCATAACGATATATGTTGTTCCCTTTGTCATTGGTATGTTACTTGCCCGAGATTCGATCGTCGGTATCTCAATACCTAGTTCAATCCCATTACCTGCAAGTCTCTTTAATTGTTCTGTAATGCATCATCCCGTAACTAACTCATTAGTCACATTGCTTGCAAGGCTTATAGTGATGTGCATTACCGAGAGGGCCCAGAGATACCTCTCTGATACTCGGAGTGACAAATCCTAATCTTGATCTATGCCAACTCAACAAACACCATCGGAGACACCTGTAGAGCATCTTTATAATCACCCAGTTACGTTGTGACGTTTGATAGCACACAAGGTGTTCCTCCAGTATTCGGGAGTTGCATAATCTCATAGTCTGAGGAACATGTATAAGTCATGAAGAAAGCAGTAGCAATCAAATTGTAACGATCATGGTTCTAAGCTAACGGATGGGTCAAGCCAATCACATAATTCTCTAATGATGTGATCCCGCTTATCAAATGACAACTCTTTGTCCATGGCTAGGAAACTTAACCATCTTTGATTAACGAGCTAGTCAAGTAGAGGCATACTAGTGACACTCTATTTTTTTATGTATTCACACATGTACTAAGTTTCCGGTTAATACAATTCTAGCATGAATAATAAACATTTATCATGATATAAGGAAATATAAATAACAACTTTATTATTGCCTCTAGGGCATATTTCCTTCAGTCTCCCACTTGCACTAGAGTCAATAATCTAGTTCACATCATCATGTGATTTAACACGAATAGTTCAAATTTTTATGTGATTAGTTCACATATCCATGTGACTAACACCCAAAGGGTTTACTAGAGTCGATAATCTAGTTCAGATCGCTATGTGATTACCACCCAAAGAGTGCTCATGTTTTGCTTGTGAGAGAAATTTAGACAACGGGTCTGCCACATTCAGAGCCGTATGTATTTTGCAAATTTTCTATGTCTACAATGCTTTGCACGGAGCTACTCTAGCTAATTGCTCCCACTTTTAATATGTATCTAGATCGAGACTTAGAGTCATCCAGATCGGTGTCAAAGCTTGCATCGACGTAACTCTTTACGAGGAACTCTTTGTCACCTCCATAACCGAGAAACATTTCCTTATTCCACTAAGGATATTTTTTACTGATGTCCAGTGATCCACTCCTGGATCACTATTGTACCCTCTTGCCAATCTTATGGTGAGGTACACAATAGGTCTGGTACACAGCATAGCATATTTTATAGAACCTATGACTGAGGCATAGGGAATGTATTTTCATTCTCTTTCTATGTTCTGCCGTGGTCGGTTTTTGAGTCTTTACTCAACTTCACACCTTGCAACACGGGCAAGAACTTCTTCTTTGACTGTTCTATTTTGAACTACTTCAAAATCTTGTCAAGGTATGTACTCATTGAAAATATATCAAGCGTCTTGATCTATCTCTATAGATCTTGATGCTCAATATGTAAGCAGCTTCACCGAGGTCTTCCTTTGAAAAACTCCTTCCAAACACTCCTTTATGCTTTCCAGAAAATTCTACATTATTTCCGATCAACAATATGTCATTCACATATACTCCCTCCGTTCCGAATTACTTGTCTTAGATTTGTCTAGATACGGAGGTATCTAGCACTAAAATGAGTCTAGATACATCTGTATCTAGACAAATCCAAGACAAGTAATTCGGAACGGAGGGAGTACTTATCAGAAATGCTGTGGTGCTCCCACTCACTTTTTTGTAAATACAGGCTTCACCGCAAGTCTATATAAAACCATATGCTTTGATCACTTTATCAAAGCATATATTCCAACTTCGAGATGCTTGCACCAGTCCATAGATGGATCGCTGGAGCTTGCTCACTTTGTTAGCACCTTTAGGATTGACAAAACCTTCTGGTTGCATCATATACAACTCTTCTTTAAGAAATCCATTAAGGAACGCAGTTTTGACATCCATTTGCCAGATTTCATAAAATGCGGCAACTGCTAACATGATTCGGACAGACTTTTAAGCATCGATACGAGTGAGAAAATCTCATCATAGTCAACACCTTGATCTCGTCAAAAATGTTTTGCGACAATTCGAGCTTTGCAGATAGTAAGACTACTATCATCATCCGTCTTCCTCTTGAAGATCCATTATTCTCCATGACTCACCGATCATCGGGAAAGTCAATCAAAGTCCATACTTTATTCTCATACATGGATCCCATCTCAGATTTCATGGCCTCAAGCCATTTCACGGAATCTGGGCTCATCATCGCTTCCTCATAGTTTGTAGATTTGTCATGGTCTAGTAACATGATTTCCAGAACAGGATTACCATACCACTTTGGTGCGGAACGTATTCTGGTTGACCTACGAGGTTCGGTAGTAACTTGATCTGAAGTTTCATGATCATCATCATTAGCTTCCTCACTAATTGGTGTAGGAACCACTGGAACTGATTTCTGTGATGAACTACTTTCCAATTCGGGAGAAGGTACAATTACCTCATCAAGTTCTACATTCCTCCCACTCACTTCCTTCGAGAGAAACTCCTTCTTTAGAAAGGATCCATTCTTAGCAACAAAATATCTTGCCTTTGGATCTGTGATAGAAGGTGTACCCAACAGTTTCTTTTGGGTATCCTATGTAGATGCACTACTCCGATTTGGGTTCGAGCTTATCAGTTTGAAACTTTTTCACATAAGCATCGCAACCCCAAACTTTAAGAAACGACAGTTTGGTTTCTTGCCAAACCATAGTTCATACGGTGTCATCTCAAAGGATTTAGATGGTGCGCTATTTAACGTGAATGCAGCTCTCCCTAATGCATAACCCCAAAACGATAGCGGTAAATCAGTTAGAGACATCATAGATCGCACCATATCTAATAAAGTGCGGTTATGACGTTCGGACACACCATTACGTTGTGGTATTCCAGGTAACCTGAGTTGCAAAACTATTCTGCATTGTTTCAAATGAAGTCCAAACTCATAACTCAAATATTCACCTCCACGATCAGATCGTAGAAACTTGATTTTCTTGTTACGATGATTTTCACTTCACTCTGAAATTCTTTGAACTTTTCAAATGTTTCAGACTTATGTTTCATTAAGTAGATATACCCATATCTGCTCAAATCATCTGTGAAGGTGAGAAAATAACGATATCCACCGCGAGCTTCAATGTTCATTGGACCACATACATCAGTATGTATGATTTCCAATAACTCTGTTGCTCGCTCCATTGTTCCGGAGAACGGAGTTTTAGTCATCTTGCCCATGAGGCATGGTTCACAAGTACCAAGTGATTCATAATCAAGTGATTCCAGAAGTCCATCAGAATGGATTTTCTTCATGCGCTTTACACCAATATGACCTAAACGGCAGTGCCACAAATAAGTTGCACTATCATTATTAACTTTGCATCTTTTGGCTTTAATATTATGAATATGTGTATCACTACGATCGAGATTCAATAAACCATTCACCTTGGGTGTATGACCACATAAGGTTTTTATTCATGTAAACAGAATAACAATTATTCTTTGACTTAAATTAATAATCGTATTGCAATAAACATGATCCAATCATATTAAGCTCAACGCAAACACCAAACAACATTTATTTTAGGTTCAACACTAATCCCGAAGGTAAAGGGAGTGTGCGGTGGTGATCTTATCAACCTTGGAATCATTTCCAACACATAGCATCACCTCGTCCTCAACTAGTCTTTGTTTATTTTGCAACTCCCGTTTTGAGTTACCACTCTTAGCAAATAAACCAGTATCAAATACTGAGGGGTTGCTATAAACACTAGTAAAGTACACATCAATAATATGTATATCAAATATACCTTTGTTCACTTTGCCATCCTTCTTATCCGCCAAGTATCTAGGGCAGTTCCACTTCCAGTGACCATTTCCTTTGTAGTAGAAGCACTCAGTTTTAGGCTTGGGTCTAGCTTTGGGCTTCTTCATGGGAGTGGCAACTTGCTTGTCATTCTTCTTGAAGTTCCCTTTCTTTTCCTTGCCCTTTTACTTGAAACTAGTGGTCTTGTCAACCATCAACACTTGATGTTTTTTCTTGATTTCTACCTTCGCCGATTTCAGCATCGCGAATAGCTTTGGGAATCGTTTCCGTTATCCCTTGCATATTATAGTTCATCACGAAGTTCTAGTAACTTGGTGATAGTGACTAGAGAACTCTGTCAATCACTATCTTATCGGGAAGATTAACTCCCAATTGATTCAAGTGATTGTAGTACTCAGACATTCTGAGCACATGCTCACTCGTTGAGTTATTCTCCTCCATCTTGTAGGCAAAGTAGTGTCAGAGGTCTCATACCTCTTGACACGGGCATGAGTATGAGATATTAATTTGAACTCTTGGAATATATTATATGATCCATGGCGTTCAAAACATTTTTGAAGTCCCATTTCTAAGCCGTAAAGCATGGTGCACTAAACTATCAAGTAGTCATCATACCGAGCTTGTCAAACGTTTATAACGTCTGCATCTGCTCCTGCAATAGGTCTGTCACCTAGCGGTGCATCAAGGACACAATTCTTCTATGCAGCAATGAGGATAATCCTCAGATCACGGACCTAGTCCGCATCATTTCTACTATCATCTTTCAACATGGTTTTTCTCTAGGAACATATCAAAAATAAACACGGAGCTACATCGCGAGCTATTGATCTACAACATAGTTATGCAAATACTATCAGGACTAAGTTCATGATAAATTAAGGTTCAATTAATCATATTACTTAAGAATTCCCACTTAGATAGACATCCCTCTAGTCATCTAAATGATCACGTGATCCAAATTAACTAAACCATGCCCGATCATCACGTGAGATGGAGTAGTTTTCAATGATGAACATCACTATGTTGATCATATCTACTAAATGATTCACGCTCGACCTTTCGGTCTCCAATGTTCCGAGGCCATATCTGCATATGCTAGGCTCGTCAAGTTTAACCTGAGTATTCCGCGTGTGCAAAACTGGCTTGCACCAGTTATATGTGAATGTAGAGCTTATCGCACCTGATCATCACGTGGTGTCTTCGCACGACGAACTATCGCAATAGTGCATACTTAGGGAGAACATTTATACCTTGAAATTTAGTGAGAGATCATCTTATAATGCTACCGCCGAACTAAGCAAAATAAGATACATAAAGGATAAACATCACCTGCAATAAAAAATATGTGACATGATATGGCCATGATCATCTTGCGCCTTTGATCTCCATCTCCAAAGTACTGTCATGATCTCTATCGTCACCGACATGACACCATGATCTCCATCATCTTGATCTCTATCAACGTGTCATAACATGCTCGTCTCGCCAACTATTGCTCTTGCAACTATTGCTATCGCATAGCGATAAAGTAAAGCAATTATTTGGCGCTGGCATCTTATGCAATAAAGAGACAACCATAAGGCTTCTGTCAGTTGCAGATAACTTCAACAAAAAGGTGATCATCTCATACAACAACTTATATCTCATCACTCCTTGACCATATCACATCACAACAAGTCCTGCAAAAACAAGTTAGACGTCCTCTACTTTGTTGTTGCAAATTTTACGTGGCTGCTACGGGCTGAGCAAGAACCGTTCTTACCTATGCATCAAAAACCACAATGCAGTATAGTGATTGCTTTTTGATATTTAGAAAGAACCTTGTTCATTGAATCCGATTCAACTAAAGTTGGAGAAACAGACATCCACTAGCCACCTGTGTGTGAAGCATGTCGGTAGAACCAGTCTCGCGTAAGCATACGCGTAATGTCGGTCTGAGCCGCTTCATCCAACAATACCGTTGAATCAAGAATCAACTAGTGATGGCAAGCAATATGTATATACCCACACCCACAACTCCTTTGTGTTCTACTCGTGCATATAACATCTACGCATAGACCTGGCTCGGATGCCACTGTTGGGGAACGCAGTAATTTCAAAAATTTCCTACGCACACGCAAGATCAAGGTGATGCATAGAAACGAGAGGGGATAGTATTGTCTACGTACCCTTGTAGACCGTAAGCGGAAGCATTATGACAACGCGGTTGATGTGGTCGTACATCTTCACGATCGACCGATCCTAGTACCGAAAGTACGACACCTCCGCGATTTGCACACGTTCGGCTCGGTGACGTCCCACGAACTCACGACCCAGCAGAGTGTCGAGGGAGAGCTTCATCAACACAACAGCATGATGATGGTGATGATGATGCTACCAGAACAGGGCTTCGCCTAAGCACCGCTACGATATGACCGACGTGGATTATGGTGGAGGGGGGCACCGCACACGGCTAAGAGATCAACAATCAACTTCTGTGTCTATGGGGTGTCCCCTGGCCACGTATATAAAGGATGGAGGGAGGAGGAGGCCGGCCCTCATAGGGCGCGCCCAAAGTGTGGAGTCCTACTAGGACTCCCTAGTCCTAGTAGGATTCCACCTCCCACATGGAATAGGAAAAAGGGAAGGGAGAAGGAGAAGGAAGGAAGGGGGCGCCCCCTTTCCCTAGTCCAATTCTAACCAGTCCATGGGGAAGGGGCACGGCCACCCTTGAGGCCTTTCTCTCCTTTCCCGTATGGCCCATTAAGGCCCAATACGAATTCCCGTAACTCTCCGGTACTCCGAAAAATACCCGAATCACTCGGAACCTTTCAGATGTCCGAATATAGCCTTCCAATATATCGATCTTTACGTCTCGACCATTTCGAGACTCCTCGTCATGTCCCCAATCTCATCCGGGACTCCGAACAAACTTTTGTCATCAAATCACATAACTCATATTACAAATCGTCACAAACGTTAAGCGTGCGGACCCTACGGGTTTGAGAACTATGTAGACATGACCGAGACTCATCTCCAGTCAATAACCAATAGCGGAACATGGATGCTCATATTGGTTCCTACATATTCTACGAAGATCTTTATCGGTCAAACCGCATAACGATATACGTTGTTCCCTTTGTCATCGGTATGTTACTTGCCCGAGATTTGATCGTCGGTATCTCAATACCTAGTTCAATCTCGTTACCAGCAAGTCTCTTTACTCATTCTGTAATGCATCATGCTGTAACTAACTCATTAGTCACATTGCTTGCAGGGCTTATAGTGATGTGCATTACCGAGAGGGCCCAGCGATACCTCTCCGATACTCGGAGTGACAAATCCTAATCTTGATCTATGCCAACTCAACAAACACCATCAGAGACATCTGTAGAGCATCTTTATAATCACCCAGTTATGTTGTGACGTTTGATAGCACACAAGGTGTTCCTCCGGTATTCGGGAGTTGCATAATCTCATAGTCTGAGGAACATGTATAAGTCATGAAGAAAGCAGTAGCAATCAAACTGTAACGATCATCGTGCTAAGCTAACGGATGGGTCAAGTCAATCACATCATTCTCTAATGATGTGATCCCGCTTATCAAATGACAACTCTTTGTCCATGTCTAGGAAACTTAACCATCTTTGATTAATGAGCTAGTCAAGTAGAGGCATACTAGTGACACTCTCTTTGTTTATGTATTCACACATGTACTAAGTTTCCGGTTGATAGAATTCTAGCATGAATAATAAACATTTATCATGATATAAGGAAATATAAATAACAACTTTATTATTGCCTCTAGGGCATATTTCCTTCAACGAAACCACCTCAAAGCTATTCTTTTCGTTCGATCTATTCAAGAGTTCGTACTAAAATAACACAAAGCTATTCTTTCCGTTCGATCTATCCTAGAGTTCACTAAAATAACACCGAAGCAAATTCATATTCATAATACTCAATCTAACACAAAGAACTTCAAAGAGTGCCCCAAGATTTCTACCGGAGAAAGAAAAGACGAGAACGTGCATCAACCCCTATGCATAGATTACCCCAATGTCACCGCGAGAATTCACAAGTTGAGTGCCAAAACACATATTAAGTGAATCAATATGATACCCCATTGTCACCACGAGTATTCAATTGCAAGACATATATCAAGTGTTCTCAAATCCATAAAAGTATTCAATCCAATAACAACGAAATCTCAAAGGGAAAAACTCAATTCATCACAACAATATAGAGAAGGGAAAACACCATATGATCCGACTATATTAACAAAGCCCGCGATACATCAAGATCGTGAAATCTCAAGAACACGAGAGAGAGAGAGAGAGAGAGAGAGATTAAACACATAGCTACTGGTATAAACCCTCAACCTCGCGGGTGGACTACTCCCTCCTCATCGTGGTGGCCGCCGGGATGATGAAGATGGCCACTGGAGATGATTCCCCCTCTGGCAGGGTGCCGAAACGTGGTCTAGATTGATTTTCGGTGGCTACAGATCCTTGCGGCAGCGGAACTTCTGATCTAGGTTAACCCGAGGGTTTTTGGAATTTTTGGGAATTTATAGGGTAAATAGGGGGTGCGGGAGGCCACTAAGGTGAGCACAACCCACCTGGGCGCGCCTGGGCCCCCAGGCGCACCCTAGTGGGTTGTTCCCCCATCGGGGAACCCCCCGGGTGCTGCTCTGGCCCGTTGGTGGTCTTCTGGTCCATAAAAAATCCACAAAAAGTTTTGCGGTGTTTGGACTCCGTTTGATTTTAATTTCCTGTGATGTAAAAAACAAGCAAAAAACAGCAATTGACACTGGTCACTGGGTCAATAGGTTAGTCCCAAAAAATGATATAAAGTTGCTATAAAATGATTGAAAAATATTCAAGAATGATAAAATAACAACATGAATACTTTATAAATTATAGATACGTTGGAGACGTATCAAGACAATACAGTAGGCATGCTACATGGACATATGTTCTGAAAGTGATTTTATTATGTAGTTGGCACTACAATACATGCTAATGTATTACAGTAGTTCACCAAACTAAGTTATGTATAAACGTGAAACCTACTTTGTTTGTTTTTGTCTCATTAGTAACTTATCTGGTACACTAATCTACAAGTTCAAACTTTCAGCAAGCTATGGAACAAATGATTCAACAGCTACAACCATCTGAAGGTGACGAGGTTACCACAAGCACAATGTCACCTCTTGCTGCAGTGCATCAGTATCTCTCCACTAACAGTGCAAAAAGCACCTTCCTGTGTAATTCTGGGTTGGTTGTCAAGGTAACCTCGTCCAAATAGCCTACTGAACAAAATATTCCGGCTAGACAGAGTGATATATCTGTGCTCCAGACACAAGAATAGTGGTTGACAAATGTCGTCAAGATATGAATGGTTTTGAAAGCAGACTATCATACATTTGCTTCGTTGTTTAAAAGCAATGGTGGAAAAAGGGGAAGATCATGCTGCTCCATCAGATTCTACAGCCTGAAACATTAACACTTAGGTCAAATGATATGTGCTTCTATACATCTGATGGTGCTTTTATCTGCAAGGACTGTAAACTTTATGCAACATGCCTTTTGTTGTATGGTTGGAATTTATTTTGTTGTGGTACATCATTTATGGCGCTGCCAAAGGCTGCGAAAATTACAATGCTATTTTTGTATAGTGTAGGTTTATCTTAGTAATGTATTCGGCCGAAAGCTTCATAGGTGCCCGACGTACCAACATTCATCGGGACCATTCCAATTGGGCTAAAAACGATTATGGGCCGTAATTTGCATGTAGCCCACTAAAAATATCTGGGCCTAAATCAGCATAAGCTTTCATATTTTTTGGTAGGCATGTGCCCACAGTGGGCCTTTAATAGGCCTAAACACAATTTGGGCCCTCGGTAACAATAGGTCGTTAACATGTGTAAATATCTCGAGCCCATAAACAACATGGGCCTTTAATAGGTCGAAAGAGAGATTGTGCCCTGATTGTGCCAAATAACCCACTGGTCATTAGCAGGCCGAAATGTATCTCACCTCATGCTGGCCCATTTACAATGCAGATCATTCACAAGCCGAAATTCAGATGGGCCGTAAATGCACCGACCTACTACACGGGCCTTTAACAAGCCAGAAGTTCGGTCGAGCTTGATTAGTGTCAGTTTTATATGGGTCGTTAATAGGCCCTATGTGACATTGGGCCACATATGTCCCATGGATTTCGTCCGACGTTAACATGCCGAAAATCACAACAGGCTAAAAGTGGCCCAAATCTATAGTGGACCTCTAACAGGCCGAATGTCAGACATGGTCGAATATGACCCAAATCCTTCACGGCCGTTTATGGGCCGAAAGTTTCAATGGCCTATAAAATGGGCCCAAATGAAGCAGGACCTTTAATAGGCCGGAAACACACCGGGCCATAATTCGTCCCAAATACTTAGCGGACTGTTAATGGGCCAGAAGTGACCAAGGGCCGCGATGATGACAAGTTTAGGACGGGCCATTGACGGGCCGATTTGACACTAGCCGTACGGGCCTTAACTACGAATGGGCCGAGGCCGTTAATGGGTCGGCCCACTAATTTTGATTGGGCCAGCCTTTTTAACCTAAATGGGCCGCTGTTGGGCCTTGCCACGTGTCGATGTATCATAAGCGCCTTCGGTCCAATGAGTGGATGACATCTGTCCCAACGGTGAGCCGACACACGGTTCCTCTGCCCATTCAGAATTTTACACGTGGAAAATCCCCATTGGTCCGAGCTGTTAATGGGTTATCGGATCCAAACCGAAACCCAATAGCTTAACGGATGTAGCGACCCGACCTCAAATGGTCAAGTCTCTGTGCTTCAGTGCCATCCCTGGATCGGTAATGCTAACACACACGGTACTCGAAGGATTTATAACAGAGTAGCAATCACACACTTATTACATCAAATGTCTCAAGAGAGAACTTATTACAATAAATATGGCTTAAGGCCATCTAATACGATAACAACAGAAGGCTTGGAAGATAAAGTGAGTTCGTCAACTCCAACGGCATAGCTGAGTGCATGAAAAACGACCTATTGCGTCTTACTCCTCGTCTGAAAAGTCTGCAACATAATATGTTGCAGCCCGAAAACGGGTCAGCACATGGAATATGCTGGCAATGTAACACAGTGGAGCAATGAATAGATAAATGCTAACACTATATGCATATATGGCTGGTGGAGGCTCTATGGTTATATGGTTTTTGCGAAAAGCTAATTTTTCCCTACAACAAAGGAATAAATTTTTATTTAACTATCATGGTAGTTGAAACATTGAGAATGGTACCCCCATCTCAATCCCAATTAAAAGTAATTATCAACCCAACAAATTAGTTTAGAGTGATGAGATACAGTAGGATAATCCAAGTACTAGATACCCAAGTTGTCCATAACCGGGGACACGACTAACCATGATTAGTTTATACACTCTGCAGAGGTTTGCGCACTTTTCCCCACAAGACTCGATCTCCTCCGTTGGATTTCTCACACTTCATGGTGTTTGAGAAACGAATGACTGAGGCACAGTCTTTTAGAAGCATTAACTCTTTACTCTGGGTGGACAGTTACACCTAATTTCCCCTACATCTGCTACCCCACCACTGAAAGAGGTCACACAACATACTCAACTATGCCAGAGCCCATAATGGCTTGTGGCTGCACACGGAAGTTTCTAGCATGAATAATCTCATGATCCCTTTGAGCTCGGGTGGCGGACCATAGGAGGATCACACGGTATATCCCCGGGATCTCCTGGACAACACAGGTATACCGCTAGGTGCCCAAACAAGCAATCCACCCAGATGTGTATTAAAGTTGCCACCTTAAGTTGAACCATTAATTTAACAATCTCTCATCTGTCATGGACTTCTCGAACCCAAACCACGTCTACGAGCATAGCATGGCAATATAAGCATAACGTAGAAGTAGCTCCCAGGGTTTGATAATAAAACATGTAATAGGTTCTACCTCATCATCTACTTCCCAATACCCACAAGTTAATCACATCCTAATCATGCAATGTTTGAGGATCAGAACTAATGCATAAAAACTGGGTATGAAAGAAGTATGATCAATGTGTTACTTGCCTTGCTGACGATCTACAAATCCTAAAGACTCATAGTAGCACGCTTCGCACTCCGGGTGTTCTATCGCAAACAAACAATAACATACATAAGAAATCAAGCAAAGATGCACAGGTAAATCTCAAATAAGATGATCTAACTAGAAAGTTCAACTTAAGAACTCCGGTTTGCAAAAATAATCAAATCAAACGAAGCAACGAAACTCAAACTGCGAAAGAAACAGGATCTGATTACTAATCTGGACTAAGGTCAAATTTTACAGTACCAAAATCTTGTTCAAGTTAGTTAAACGGAAAGAGGGCTTCGAGACGAAGATCTAGGCGCTTGAATCGCCTGATTCCGATAAACGAGCGAAAAGATATACTAGATCGAAAATTAGGGCAGAGATCGCGATCGAAAAAAATCGCGAAAAAACCCTGGGAAAAAACTAACGAACAGGCTAACGAACGAGCGTTCGCTGTCTGTGACTTACAGGTGAAAACCGTTCGTTAAAAACGAACGTACGAACAAGCGTTCGCTAAATAACTAAACCGGGAAAATAAAACTGATCTAAGAAAAAAATAACCGATGGTTTCTAAAAAAACATATGGTTTTCTAAAGAAAATCGGCGGCTGCCTCGGGATGCGTGACGGCGGCGGCGGCAGCAACTCCGGCGAGGCGGCGTTCAGCGCGCGGCGGCGGCTAGGGTTTGCGGGCGCGGTCGCTGGTGGGCTGGGGTGCTCGGGGCACGGCTTATAAGGAGGCCGGCCGGGTACGGCCCGAAGTCGGTTCCCCCTTTTTTTTAAAAAAATATTCCGCGCAGAAAAGCAGAGAAAAGAAATACTAAACGGACTCCAAATATCCCGAAATAAAATTTCCCCGTCCTCTAAAAATAAGCCGGACAAGGTGAACATTTATTTGGGCCTATCATGCAATTTTGAAAACGCATATTTTTCCTAATTCAAATAAAATTGCAATAAAATCCAAATAAAATATGCAAATTGATTTTAATATTCTTCCTCCAATATTTCATTTATTTTGGAGAAGTCATATTACCTCCTCTCATATATTTTGGTATGAAATATTTTCGGAGAGAAAATTTATTAAAACCAAAGTGATCCTTGTTTCCATATTTGATAAAATTCAAATATGCAAACGGTGAAATCCCCCAATTCTCTCCGAGGGTCCTTTAGTTGCTTAGAATTTCGAGAATCGCGAGAGTCGAAATGCACAAAATATGATATGCATGAATGACCTATGTATAACATTCCAAATTGAAAATTTGGGATGTTACAACGGCGACCCGTTATGATGGATGGCACGTGTGAGTTACCCTTGACGAAAGCACTTCGACGCGCAATTTATCGTCACGAAATTGGACACTTCCATGATGATAATTTTGGTAATATCATGGAACACTTCTACGACAACACACGTATGACTATCTTGATTCTGTCATAAAATCGTCATGGATGTACATGCATGACAAAAAAAGATGACCTACTGTGACAAACACGTATCATCACGAAAGTGTATTTTTTTGTAGTGCTTCCACCTGTAGTGCTATATCCATGGCTCGCGCTCATGTATTGCGTGAGGGTTGAAAAAGCTGAAGCACATTAAAAGGTATGAACCAATTGCTTGGCTGACACCAGGGTTGTGCATGATAAATACTTTGTGTTAAGAAGATAGAGCATGACAAGACTATATGATTTTGTAAGGACAACTTTCTTTAGAGTTGATATTTTGAAAGACACAATTGTTTTTTGGGATGCCTGAGTATTGATGTCTTTATGTCAAATTATAGACTATTGCTTTGAATCATTCATGTCTTAATATTCATGTCATGATTAGATATATGATCAAGATTATGCTAGGTAGCATTCCATATAAAAAATATCTTTTTTATCATTTACCTACTCGAGGACGAGCAGAAATTAAACTTGGGGATGCTGACACGTCTCCGTCGTATCTATATATTTTTTATTGTTCCATGCCAATATTATGCAACTTTCACATATTTTTGGCAACATTTTATATGATTTATTGGACTAACCTATTGATCCAGTGCCCAGTGCTAGCTCCTGTTTTTTTGCAGGTTTTTTGTTCCGCGGAAAATCAATATCAAACGAAGTCCAAACGTGATAAAAATGTACGGAGAATTTTTTTGGAATATATGTGATTTCTTGGACTTGGAATCAACGCAAATGGGGGCCCACAACCCCCACAAGACACCAGGGCGCGCCCTTGTGGGTTGTGCCCTCCTCGGATGTCGGTTGGGTCTCTAATTCGGGCGCAAGGAAGCTTATATTCAGAAAAAATGTGTTAAAATTTTAGCGCAATCGGAGTTATGGATCTCCGGGAATATAAGAAACGGTTTCCGGCCAGATCTAGGGAACGCGAAACAGAAGAGAACAGAGGGATAGATCCAATCTCGGAGGGGCTCTCGCCCCTCCGCTGCCATGGAGGCCATGGACCAGAGGGGGAACTCTCCTCCCATCTAGGGGGGAGGCCAAGGAAGAAGAAGGAGTAGGAGGAGGAGGGCTCTCTCCCCCTCTCTCCCGGTGGCGCCGGAGTGCTGCCGGGGCAAGGATCGAGACGGCAATCTACATCAACAATCTTGCTACCGCCCACACCAACTTTCTCCCCCTCTATGCAGCGGTGTAACACCTCTTCTCCCCGCTGTAATCTCTACTTAAACATGGTGCTCAACTACATATATTATTTCCCAATGATCTATGGTTATCCTATGATGTTTGAGTAGATTCGTTTTGTCCTGTGGGCTAATCGTGATCTTGGTTGGTATGATTGTATAGTTTATTTATGGTGCTGTCCTACAGTGCCCTCCGTGTCGCGCAAATGGAGGGGCCCCTGCTATAGGGTGTTGCAATATATTCATGGTTTGCTTATTGTCAGTGTTGCAGGGGTGACATCAGCCTAAACGCGGATAAGTGGGTTATGGCATATGGGAGTAAAGAGGACTTGATACTTAATGCTATGGTTGGGTTTCAGAACCTTAATGATCTTTAGTAGTCGTGGATGCTTGCTAGAGTTCCAATAATAAGTGCATATGATCCAAGTAGAGAAAGTATGTTAGCTCATGCCTCTCCCTCATGTAAAATTACAAGAATGATTACTGGTACTTGTTATCGATTGCCTAGGGACAAATGACTTTCTTGTTGACAAAAGCTATCTACTATTATTACCTTGCAATTTATTCTTAGTTTTATTCTCTCAAAGTACTCGTAGTTTTATTTTTGCAAAATAGTTTCATACTTGTTTTAGGTAAAGCAAACGTCAAGTGTGCATAGAGTTGTATCGATGGTCGATAGAACTTGAGAAAATATTTGTTCTACCTTTAGCTCCTCGTTGGGTTTGACACTCTTATTTATCGAGAAGGCTATAAACAATTCCCTATACTTGTGGGTTATCAAGGACGAAAACATGCATCAACCCCTATACATAGATTACCCCAATGTCACCTCGGGAATCCGCGAGTTGAGTGCCAAAACATACATCAAGTGAATCAATACAATACCCCATTGTCATGACGGGTATTCCTATGCAAGACATACATCAAGTGTTCTCAAATTCATAAAAGTATTCAATATGATAGTAGTGAAACCTCAAAGGTAAAAATTCCATTCATCACAACAAGACAGAGAGGGGGAAACACCATATGATCCAACTATATTAACAAAGCTCGCGATACATCAAGATTGTGCCAAATCAAGAACAAGAGAGAGAGAGAGAGAGATTAAACACATAGCTAGCTACTGATACAAACCCTCAGCCTAGAGGGTGGACTATTGCCTCCTCATCATGTTGGCTGCCAAGATGATGAAGATGGTATCCAGTGATGATTTCCCCCTCCGGCAGGGTGCCGGAACGGGCTCTCGATTGAGTTTTCATGGATACAGAGGCTTGCGGCGGTGGAACTTCTCATCTAGGGTTATTTCTGGGGGTTTATGTATTTATAGAATTTTTTGGCATTGGTCTCACGCTAGGATGGGCTTTGAGGGGCCCACTAGGCACCAAGGCGCGCCCTGGTGGGTAGTGGCCACCTCCTTCACCTTCTGTTCCTCTCACGAAGCTTCTGGTGCATCTTTTGTTTTAGAAAAAATCGTCAAAATGTTTCGCTCATTTGGAGAACTTTCATTTCTGCACAAAAAACAACACCGCAGTAATTCTGCTGAAAACAGCGTCAATCTGGTTTAGTCCATTCAAATCATACCAAAACAATATAGAATTATTGTAAACATGGCATGAATACTTCATAAATTATAGATGCATTGGAGACATATTAGCGGCTGCTGCTGGTGGTGGTGGTGCCCGATGGAAGGGTGGTCGGAGGAGGAGCCCTCCTCTGGTTCCGCACGCATGTTGGCTGCGTGAGTGCGGCAGACGCGGGGGACGATGACAGGCTCCGTCTGGATGCGGTTGCCCCGACGTTGGTGCGGGAGCGTCGAGCGTCGGCCATGGCGGTGTTGAAGCTTGAGGCGAAAAATCAAGCCCCCTACCTGGTGCACAAATGTCGGGGGATTGATTCTGAGACACGGGAAATCCTCCAAACCCCTAGTTCGAGCTCCGGGGGCCTGGCTTTGCGTCTACGAGGCTACAACTAGGCGCGAAGAGGACACAACGAGCTACCCAGGTTTGGGCCATCGTGCGATGTAATACCCTACTCCTGCTTGGTTGTATTTGCTTGTGGACAATGCTCTTGGATCTACAAGATGAGTCGGAGCTCTTTGGGTGCTAGCAATGGCGCTAGGGTTTTGGGCAGGAGTCGATCCTTTTCTGTGGTAGCCACTTTGTCCCTTATATAGATGCCTTGGGTCTCTTCCCCGAAAATATGAGCTGGAAAGGGCTACCACAGGGCGGCAATTTGAAAGGGGAAAGACGCTGGTGCTTCTCCTGATGAAAGGTGGTATTCACCTGCAAAAGGTGTTATCCATGATGCGCCAGGGACTCCATGATGACCCGTCCTATTGTGCCACTGTCTTGGTCTTCTATCACCAAATGGGGAACCTTTGGGACTTGCTTTGGGGGCAGGTTGGCACAACTACTCCTTTAGCACCGAAGAGGAAAACTGTCCTAGCCGCGCAGGCTGTCACCTGCCTGGATGACATCACCCATGTGATGGGCGACACCCGCCACGCGTGGCTCCTCGAGAGGCCTCGTGAGAGGCTGCTTCACGAGGGAGGCCTCGCGAGGCCGCTCACCGTGATGGTAGTTTCGGTGAAGTCCTCTGCGGAAGAAAACCCCTTGCGAGGCAAGGCCGGCGCGAGGCTTCTGACTTCGCGAGGCATGTTGGTGGCTGCCTCTTGAGGTGGGCCAAGGGGTCCTTCCTGGGCCGTAGGTAGGTGAAGGAAATATGCCCTAGAGGCAATAATAAAGTTATTATTTATTTCCTTATATCATGATAAATGTTTATTGTTCATGCTAGAATTGTATTAACCGGAAACATAATACATGTATGAATACATAGACAAACAGAGTGTCACTAGTATGCATCTACTTGACTAGCTCGTTGATCAAAGATGGTTATGTTTCCTAACCATAGACATGAGTTGTCATTTGATTAATGGGATCACATCATTAGGAGAATGATGTGATTGACTTGACCCATTCCGTTAGCATAGCACTTGATCATTTAGTTTGTTGCTATTGCTTTCTTCATGACTTATACATGTTCCTATGACTATGAGATTATGCAACTCCTGTTTACTGGAGGAACACTTTGTGTGCCACCAAACGTCACAACGTAACTGGGTGATTATAAAGGTGCTCTACAGGTGTCTCCGAAGGTACTTGTTGGGTTGGCGTATTTCGAGATTAGGATTTGTCACTCCGATTGTCGGAGAGGTATCTCTGGGCCCTTTCGGTAATGCACATCACTTAAGCCTTGCAAGCATTGCAACTAATGAGTTAGTTGCAGGATGATGTATTACTGAAAGAGTAAAGAGACTTGCCGGTAACGAGATTGAACTAGGTATTGAGATACCGACGATCGAATCTCGGGCAAGTAACATACCGATGACAAAGGGAACAACGTATGTTGTTATGCGATCTGACCGATAAAGATCTTCGTAGAATATGTGGGAGCCAATATGAGCATCCAGGTTCCGCTATTGGTTATTGACCGGAGACATGTCTCGGTCATGTCTATATTGTTCTCGAACCAGCAGGGTCCGCACACTTAAGGTTTCGATGACAGTTATATTATGAGTTTATGAGTTTTGATGTACCGAAGGAGTTCGGAGTCCCGGATGAGATCGGGGACATGACGAGGAGTCTCGAAATGGTCGAGACATAAAGATAGATATATTGGACGACTATATTCGGAGATCGGAAAAGTTCCGAGTGATTCAGGTATTTTTCGGAGTACCGGAGAGTTACGGGAATACGTATTGGGCCTTATTGGACCATACGGGAAAGAAGGAAAAGGGCCTCAAGGGTGGCCGCACCCCTCCCCTTAGTCTGGTCCGAATTGGACTAGGGAAGGGGGGCGCCCCCTTCCTTCCTTCTCCTTTTCCCTTCCTCTTTTCCTATTCCATATGGGAGGTGGAATCCTACTAGGACTAGGGAGTCCTAGTAGGACTCCACACTTGGCGCGCCCCCTCCTAGGGCCGGCCTCCTCCTCCCTTGCTCCTTTATATACGGGTGCAGGGGGCACCCCAAAGACACAACAATTGATCATTGATCTCTTAGCCGTGTGCGGTGCCCCTTCCACCATAATCTTCGATAATATTGTAGCAGTGCTTAGGCGAAGCCCTGCGACGGTAGAACATCAAGATCGTCACCACGCCGTCGTGCTGACGGAACTCTTCCCTGACATTCTGTTGGATCGGAGTCCGGGGATCGTCATCGAGATGAACGTGTGCTAGAACTCGGAGGTGCCGTAGTTTCGATGCTTGATTGGTCGGGCCGAGAAGACGTACGACTACATCAACCGCGTTGTGCTAGCTTCCACTTTCGGTCTACGAGGGTACGTAGACAACACTCTCCGCTCTCGTTGCTATGCATCACCATGATCTTGCATGTGCGTAGGAATTTTTTTGAAATTACTACGTTCCCTAACAGTGGCATCCGAGCCTAGGTTTTATGCGTTGATGTTATGCACGAGTAGAACACAAGTGAGTTGTGGGCGATATAAGTCATACTGCTTACCAGCATGTCATACTTTGGTTCGGCGGTATTGTTGGATGAAGTGGCCCGGACCGACATTACGCGTACGCTTACGCGAGACTGGTTCTACCGACGTGCTTTGCACACAGGTGGCTGGCGGGTGTCAATTTCTCCAACTTTAGTTGAACCGAGTGTGGCTACGCCCGGTCCTTGCGAAGGTTAAAACAGCACCAACTTGACAAACTATCATTGTGGTTTTGATGCGTAGGTAAGAACGGTTCTTGGTAAGCCCATAGCAGCCACGTAAAACTTGTAACAACAAAGTAGAGGACGTCTAACTTGTTTTTGCAGGGCATGTTGTGATGTGATATGGTCAAGACATGATGCTAAATTTTATTGTATGAGATGATCATGTTTTGTAACCGAGTTATCAGCAACTGGCAGGAGCCATATGGTTGTCGCTTTATTGTATGCAATGCAATCGCGTTGTAATGCTTTACTTTATCACTAAGCGGTAGCGATAGTCGTGGAAGCATAAGATTGGTGAGACGACAACGATGCTACGATGGAGATCAAGGTGTCACGCCGGTGACGATGGTGATCATGACGGTACTTCGGAGATGGAGATCACAAGTACAAGATGATGATGGCCATATCATATCACTTATATTGATTGCATGTGATGTTTATCTTTTATGCATCTTATCTTGCTTTGATTGACGTTAGCATTATAAGATGATCCCTCACTAAATTATCAAAGTATAAGTGTTCTCCCTGAGTATGCACCGTTGCGAAAGTTCTTCGTGCTGAGACACCACGTGATGATCGGGTGTGATAGGCTCTACGTTCAAATACAACGGGTGCAAAACAGTAGCACACGCGGAATACTCAGGTTAAACTTGACGAGCCTAGCATATAACAGATATGGCCTCGGAACACGGAGACCAAAAGGTCGAGCGTGAATCATATAGTAGATATGATCAACATAGTGATGTTCACCATTGAAACTACTCCATCTCACGTGATGATCGGACATGCTTTAGTTGATTTGGATCACGTGATCACTTAGAGGATTAGAGGGATGTCTATCTAAGTGGGAGTTCTTAAGTAATATGATTAATTGAACTTTAATTTATCATGAACTTAGTCCTGGTAGTATTAGCATATCTATGTTGTAGACAATAGCTCGCATTTAGCTCCCCTATTTTATTTTTGATATGTTCCTAGAGAAAACTAAGTTGAAAGATGTTAGTAGCAATGATGCAGATTGAATCTGTGATCTGAGGTTTATCCTCATTGCTGCACAAAAGAATTATGTCTTTGGTGCACCGCTAGGTGACAAACCTATTGCAGGAGCAGATGCAGATGTTATGAACATTTGGCTAGCTCAATATGAAGACTACTTGATAGTTTAGTGCACCATGCTTAAACGGCTTAGAATCGGGACTTCAAAGACGTTTTGAACGTCATGGACCATATGAGATGTTCCAGGAGTTGAAGTTAGTATTTCAAGCAAATACCCGAGTTGAGAGATATGAAGTCTCCAACAAGTTCTATAGCTACAAGATGGAGGAGAATAGCTCAAGCAGTGAGCATGTGCTCAGATTGTCTGGGTACTACAATCGCTTGAATTAAGTGGGAGTTAATCTTCCAGATAAAATAGTGATTGACAGAATTCTCTAGTCACCATCACCAAGTTAGTAGAACTTCATGATGAACTATGATATGCAAGGGATAACGGAAACGATTCCCAAGCTCTTCGTAATGCTGAAATCGACGAAGGTAGAAATCAAGAAAAATATCAAGTGTTGATGGTAGACAAGACCACTAGTTTCAAGAAAAGGGCAAAGGGAAGAAGGGGAACTTTAAGAAGAACGGCAAGCAAGTTGCTGCTCAAGTGAAGAAGCCCAAGTCTGGTCCTAAGCCTGAGACTAAGTGCTTCTACTGCAAAGGGACTGGTCACTGGAAGCGGAACTGCCCCAAGTATTTGGCGGATAAGAAGGATGGCAAAGTGAACGAAGGTATATTTGATATACAGATTATTGATGTGTATTTTACTAGTGTTCGTAGCAACCCCTCGGTATTTGATACTGGTTCAGTTGCTAAGAGTAGTAACTCGAAACGGGAGTTGCAGAATGAACATATACTAGTTAAGGGTGAAGTGACGATGTGTGTTGGAAGTGGTTCCAAGATTGATATGATCATCATCGCACACTCCCTATACTTTTGGGATTAGTGTTGAACCTAAATAAGTGTTATTTGGTGTTTGCGTTGAGCATGAATATGATTTGATCATGTTTATTGCAATATGGTTATTCATTGAAGTAAGAGAATAAATTGTTGTTCTGTTTACATGAATAAAACCTTATATGGTTACACACCCAATGAAAATGGTTCGTTGGATCTTGATCGTAGTGATACACATATTCATAATATTGAAACCAAAAGATGCAAAGTTAATAATGATAGTGCAACTTATTTGTGGCACTGCCGTTTAGGTCATATTGGTGTAAAGCGCATGATGAAAATCCATGCTGATGGGCTTTTGAAATCACTTGATTATGAATCAGTTGATGCTTGCGAACCATGCCTCATGGGCAAGATGACTAAGACTCCGTTCTCCGGAACAATGGAGCAAGCAACAGATTTGTTGGAAATCATACATACTGATGTATGTGGTCCGATGAATATTGAGGCTCGCGGCAGGTATCATTATTTTCTGATCTTCACAAATGATTTGAGCAGATATGAGTATATCTACTTGATGAAACACAAGTCTGAAACATTTGAAAAGTTCAAAGAATTTCAGAGTGAAGTGGAGAATCATCGTAACAAAAAAAAGTTTCTATGATATGATCGCAGAAGTAAAATATTTGAGTTACGAGTTTGGCCTTCAGTTAAAAACAATGTAAAATAGTTTCACTACTCACGCCACCTGGAACACCAAAGTGTAATGGTGTGTCTGAACGTCATAACCGTACTTTATTAGATATGGTGCGGTCTATGATGTCTCTTACCGATCTACCACTATCGTTTTGGGGTTATGCATTAGAGACAACTGCATTCACGTTAAATAGGGCACCATCTAAATCCGTTGGGACGACACCGTATGAACTATGGTTTGGCAAGAAACCTAAGCTGTTATTTCTTAAAGTTTGAGGTTGCAATGCTTATGTGAAAAAGTTTCAACCTGATAAGCTCTAACCCAAATCGGAGAAGTGCGTCTTCATAGGATACCCAAAAGAAAATGTTGGGTACACCTTCTATCACAGATCCGAAGGCAATATATTCGTTGCTTTGAATGGATCCTTTCTAGAAAAGGAGTTTCTCTCGAAAGAAGTGAGTGGGAGGAAAGTAGAACTTGATGAGGTAACTGTACCTGCTCCCTTATTGGAAAGTAGTTCAACACAGAAATCTGTTCCTGTGACTACTACACCGATTAGTGAGGAAGCTAATGATGATGATCATGTAACTTCAGATCAAGTTACTACCGAACCTCGTAGGTAAACCAGAGTGAGATCCGCACCAGAGTGGTACAGTAATCCTGTTCTGGAGGTCATGTTACTTGACCATGACGAGCCTACGAACTATGAGGAAGCGATGAGAGCCCAGATTCCGCGAAATGGCTTGAGGCCATGAAATCTGAGATGAGATCCATGTATGAGAACAAAGTATGGACTTTGATTGACTTGCCCAATGATCGGTGAGCCATTGAGATTAAATGGATCTTCAATAGGAAGACGGACGCTGATAGTAGTGTTACTATCTACAAAGCTAGAATTGTCGCAAAAAATGTTTTCGACAAGTTCAAGGTGTTGACTACGATGAGAGTTTCTCACTCGTATCTATGCTTAAGTCTGTCCGAATCATGTTAGCAATTGCCGCATTTTATGAAATCTGGCAAATGGATAAACAAAACTGCATTCCTTAATGGATTTATTAAAGAAGAGTTGTATATGATGCAACCAGAAGGTTTTGTCAATCCTAAAAGTACTAACAAAATATGCAAGCTCCAGCGATCCATCTATGGACTGGTGCAAGCATCTCGGAGTTGGAATATACGCTTTGATAAGTTGATCAAAGCATATAGTTTTATACAGACTTGCGGTGAAGCCTGTATTTACAAGAAAGTGAGTGGGAGCACTACAACATTTCTGATAAGTATATGTGAAAGACATATTGTTGATCGGAGATAATGTAGAATTATTCTGCAAAGCATAAAGGAATGTTTGAAAGGAGTTTTTCAAAGAAAGACCTCGGTGAAGCTGCTTACATATTGATCATCAAGATCTATAGAGATAGATCAATACGCTTGATAAGTTTTTCCAATGAGTACATACCTTGACAAGATTTTGAAGTAGTTCAAAATGGAACAGTCAAAAAGGAGTTCTTGCCTGTGTTACAAGGTGTGAAGTTGAGTAAGACTCAAAACCCGACCACGGCAGGAGATAGAGAGAGAATGAAAGTCATTCCCTATGCCTCAGCCATAGGTTCTATAAAGTATGCCATGCTGCGTACCAGACCTATTGTATGCCCTGCCCTGAGTTTGGCAAAGGAGTACAATAGTGATCTAGGAGTAGATCACTGGACATTGGTCAAAATTATCCTTAGTGGAATAAGGATATGTTTCTCGATTATGGAGGTGACAAAAGGTTCGTCGTAAAGGGTTACGTCGATGCAAGTTTTGACACTGATCCAGATGACTCTAAGTCTCAATCTGGATACATATTGAAAGTGGGAGCAATTAGCTAGAGTAGCTCCATGCATAGCATTGTTGACATAGAAATTTGCAAAATACTTACGGATCTGAATGTGGCAGACCCATTGACTAAACTTCTCTCACAAGCAAAACATGATCACACCTCAGTACTCTTTGGGTGTTAATCACATAGCAATGTGAACTAGATTATTGACTCTAGTAAACCCTTTGGGTGTTGGTCACATGTCGATGTGAACTATGGGTGTTAATCACATGGTGATGTGAACTATTGATGTTAAATCACATGGCGATGTGAACTAGATTATTGACTCTAGTGCAAGTGGGAGACTGAAGGAAATATGCCCTAGAGGCAATAATAAAGTTATTATTTTTTTCCTTATATCATGATAAATGTTTATTATTCATGCTAGAATTGTATTAACCGGAAACATAATACATGTGTGAATACATAGACAAACAGAGTGTCACTAGTATGCATCTACTTGATTAGCTCGTTGATCAAAGATGGTTATGTTTCCTAACCATAGACATGAGTTGTCATTTGATTAACGGGATCACATCATTAGGAGAATGATGTGATTGACTTGACCCATTCCGTTAGCATAGCACTTGATCGTTTAGTTTGTTGCTATTGCTTTCTTGATGACTTATACATGTTCCTATGACTATGAGATTATGCAACTCCCGTTTACCGGAGGAACACTTTGTGTGCCACCAAACGTCACAACGTAACTGTGTGATTTTAAAGGTGCTCTACAGGTGTCTCCGAAGGTACTTGTTGGGTTGGCGTATTTCGAGATTATGATTTGTCACTCCGATTGTCGGAGAGGTATCTCTGGGCCCTCTCGGTAATGCACATCACTTAAGCCTTCCAAGCATTGCAACTAATGAGTTAGTTGCAGGATGATGTATTATGGAACGAGTAAAGAGACTTGCCGGTAACGAGATTGAACTAGGTATTGAGATACCGACGATCGAATCTCGGGCAAGTAACATACCGATGACAAAGGGAACAACGTATGTTGTTATGCGGTCTGACCGATAAAGATCTTCGTAGAATATGTGAGAGCCAATATGAGCATCCAGGTTCCGCTCTTGGTTATTGACTGGAGACGTGTCTCGGTCATGTCTACATTGTTCTCGAACCCGTAGGGTCCGCACGCTTAAGGTTTCGATGACAGTTATATTATGAGTTTATGAGTTTTGATGTACCGAAGGAGTTCGGAGTCCCGGATGAGATCGGGGACATGACGAGGAGTCTCGAAATGGTCGAGACGTAAAGATCGATATATTGGACAACTATATTCGGATATCGGAAAGGTTCCGAGTGATTCGGGTATTTTTTGGAGTACCGGAGAGTTACGGGAATACGTATTGGGCCTTATTGGGCCATACGGGAAAGAAGGAAAAGGGCCTCAAGGGTGGCCGCACCCCTCCCCTTAGTCTGGTCCGAATTGGACTAGGGAAGGGGGGCGCCCCTTCCTTCCTTCTCCTTTTCCCTTCCTCTTTTCCTATTCCATATGGGAGGTGGAATCCTACTAGGACTAGCGAGTCCTAGTAGGACTCCACACTTGGCGCGCCCCCTCCTAGGGTCGGCCTCCTCCTCCCTTGCTCCTTTATATACGGGTGCAGGGGGGCACCCCAAAGACACAACAATTGATCATTGATCTCTTAGCCGTGTGTGGTGCCCCCTTCCACCATAATCCTCGATAATATTGTAGCGGTGCTTAGGCGAAGCCCTGCGACGGTAGAACATCAAGATCGTCACCACGCCGTTGTGCTGACGGAACTCTTCCCCGACATTCTGCTGGATCGAAGTCCGGGGATTGTCATCGAGATGAACGTGTGCTAGAACTCGGAGGTGCCGTAGTTTCGGTGCTTGATCGGTCGGGCCAAGAAGACGTACGACTACATCAACCGCGTTGTGCTAACGCTTCCGCTTTCGGTCTACGAGGGTACGTAGACACACTCTCCTCTCTCGTTGCTATGCATCACCATGATCTTGCGTGTGCGTAGGAATTTTTTTGAAATTACTACGTTCCCCAACAGTAGGTGCCCTGTGGCACCCTGGTTTCAACTGGGCCGACAATGTTGGTCTTCTATGGATCTTCATGGATCCAGTATTGGTGCATCTACTTTCGTGTATCTATAGGTTGGATTCTTTCAGTTTATGCTTCTCTTCATCGACGACGGTTGTTGTTCCGATGCACTGGTTCTGTGAAAGCTTAACACGATTTTTTGACTGCCTATTACAACAATTTTTGCCCGGCTATGATGAAGGAGGGGCGATGACGGCAATGTGCCTTCCGCTCACTCCAATGCTTGTAGTTGCCGTTAGACAATCAATTAACTTGGATGTAATTTTTATTATTTTTAGTGTTCTTTGTACTGGCATTAAAGTACTAGAGTAGAAGTTTCTCCAAGAAAAACCAAACGCATCACTAGTGTTGGGAAAGAAAGACGAATCACAATCTTTGGTTTCGCAATTTTTGTATGGTATAAATCAAAGTACAAGTCACGTAAGGATCGATATGATAAAACTGAAAAGTCAGCAGAACATCTCTGAGCTTGATATCAACGCTCATCACGTGCCTCTGACACCACCACAGCAAACATCGAAGAAAATAATAACAGATCATCTCCTCACCCGAGCTTACCGCGACTTCATCGCTGATATGCAACTTTGTGGACCTTCAAGGTGGCTCGTCAAAAGTGAAGCACTTGTCGTTGAAGGAATAAGACCGACGCAACACCCCAGACACATGCCATCGAACTCTAAATCTGGCACCCTACCACAACTAAGATACCGAAGGAGGAAACCATACCTGCCATCCACAAACCACGAACTCAGCACACATTCCGTCTTCCAGATGTCGTCGATGCAGACCATAATCTGCATCCGTTTCTGGACTACCTCCCAAGCTCTGCGCCACGCTGGAGCAAACGCCGCCGCAACAACGGAGCCCGAGGACATAGATCCACCACGAGAATGCCGTCGCCGCCACGCCATCCTTGTTTGAACAGATTGGTTTCCAAATTCATTTTCAATCATAAGACAGATGGCCTCGTCAGGGAAGGATCCGATTTTTTTAATTTCAGCGTCCTCATTGTTGTCGTCGAAGTAAAACGATGAATAGCCTAAAAACCTAGATTTTGAGGGAGTACAAACGATCCACGCGCGTGGATCCGACAACCCCTCACCACCAGCGACCGCCGGCGAAGGGAAGCCGCTGAAAGATTGGCCTCTCCTGACGGTGGCTAGGATTCCAGCCACGAGGAACGAGAGGAAAAAGGAAGCACAAATATTGGTTTCACAATTTTGCCTACCAGACCAGAGTCGTGGAAAACGTACAATACGCCTTCCATCCGCGCTCGTCGTAACCAAGTTTACGCCTTCAAACCAGTTCCGTGGCCTGCTCACTCACGGGAACGTATATAGTGCACCAAGATAATTTGTGCTACCAGTGCACCGGACCCCGTTGCACATTCAAAAATATTCAAAAAAATTCGAAAATAATTGAGTGCATCGACACAACATCAATGTATGTTGTCATAAAAATTCAAATCAAAATTCAAAACAATGCTCAAGATACAAAAATGATAAATTTGACCTCAATGTGCTAATGGGCCAAAACTGAAGCCCAACTTGTGTTACGTACTATTCCGTGTCAAATTTGTTATTTTTTATCTCGAGCAATATTTCAAATATTGAATTAAAATTTTATGACAACATACATTGATGTTGTGTCAATGCACTAAATTTTTTTCGGATTTTTTAAAATGTTTTTTAATATGCAACGGACGACCGGTGCACCGATAGCACAAATTACCCCGGTACACCAGATACATTCCCGCTCACTCACAGCTCACTGGCCACGTCCACACCGACAGTCTCCGCAAAAACGCATCCAAAACTTCGCGGCAACGAGCACCCCGCGCAAAAATCCATCCGAAAACCACGCGGGCCCGCCCGCCATCCACCCAAACGAGATTCACTCCCTCCTCGCGCTCCCGCACCCCGCCTCGTCCTCACAGAAAAAGCACACCTCCCCGCCACGTCACCGATCCGCGCCACCCCTCCTCCCCCATTCCTCGCCGTCCACCTCTCATCCGACGGCCCGCGCCCCGCATCACGCGGATCCTGGCCGCTCCCCTCTCCCCAAACCCCGCGGCTATAAATCCCACCTCGCCGCGCACTCCACCACCATCAATCTCATCACCCACCACCAAACACAATCCAAGCCAATCCCACCGGAGAGAAGAGAAGATGTCGGGCCGCGGCAAGGGAGGCAAGGGGCTGGGCAAGGGCGGCGCCAAGCGCCACCGGAAGGTGCTGCGCGACAACATCCAGGGCATCACCAAGCCGGCGATCCGCCGTCTTGCGCGGCGTGGCGGCGTGAAGCGCATCTCGGGGCTCATCTACGAGGAGACCCGCGGCGTGCTCAAGATCTTCCTCGAGAACGTCATCCGCGACGCCGTCACCTACACCGAGCACGCCCGCCGCAAGACCGTCACCGCCATGGACGTCGTCTACGCGCTCAAGCGCCAGGGCCGCACCCTCTACGGATTCGGCGGCTAGGCCGAGGGCCCAGCCAGCTCGCGACGCCGCCGTCCGGCAGAGTAGTGGTATCTATCTAGTTGCTGTCTAGGGTTCGTGGTTCTCCTTGTATGTCGCTGGTGTTTGTCTGCTCCCGTCTTGTGAGCTGATGTTGTACTGGAAGAAATTTGGAATGGAAATTGCAGTAGCTTACCCCCGAATTCCTCTGCATCTCTTGAGTACGGTTTCAGTATTTTGCAATACGCTGGCCGATTTCACATCCCTGTACTCTAAAATTTTCTGCCCCCAAATCGACTCGGTTTTGCCCCCAAATCTTCTGCATTGAACACCTCTGAACTGCGAAATTCCTTCGAGCTGTTTGTCCCTCTCTGAATTAATCTCCATTGTCTGTCTCTGAATTTTTCTGCACGCCCACTCATCCGAGCTGATTCAAAATCCGTCGAGTAACAACTGCAGACGGCGATCCACCCAGCCGGAGAATGGAACGGCTTGTCTTCACCGGCACGGCGGCGGCGCAGGTACGAGCCCCAACCCAAAACCTGTTTCCACCCAGCCATTTCGTCGAACACCCGAGGTGCATTGCGTTCTCGTTGCCTGCTTCGTTCGTTCACGCCCCATGTCTCTTGCTTTGAAACAGATTGGAGCCGAGGTCGCCGCTGACCGCGGGGATGAGGGCGGTCGTGCTGCGGCGGTGGAACGCGGCCGCCGCCATGGGGGGCCCTGGAGTTGGGATCGCGTGCTCGCCTCTGCCCCGAATCGATCCACTTTGCTGCTCCCGCGACCTCCCGGTACAGATCTGCTTTACCATCTCGATGTCTTTGCAAAAGTTGTCATGATCAGCCACAGCTTCGATTTGGTAGTTCATACCAGCTTTATCGGTTGCAATTTGGATGCACTACCAATCAGGACATTTTTTTGTGGAATTCCAAAAATATTTTAAAACAAAAGACTACCCCAGAGACCTGAGTAGCTGACCTGACCATTTGAACTGTGATGTGAATCAGCCATTTCCTTTTTTATTTAAAATATAGGTGTTGACTGGCTGATAACATTCTGAAATGTGATAAGAACCAGCTGATTTCTTTGCTTGTTCTTGAAAATGGACATCGGCCAACGGACTACCTTTTGAATTATGACAAGGAGCAGCTGGTTTCTTTGGCTGAAATTAGATTTTGACTACCTGAGTAACCCGACCCATATTTTTTGATGGTGGCAACTGGTAAGAACACAGTTGATTTCCTTGGCTGATAAGATGTATGAACTGAATTCATCATGGAGAAACATGAACCAGTGTGGACCTAAAGGCGCAAAATGCAAGCATTAGGTTGATGGGGTCTGGGTTTGGTTTACAGCTACCCATGTAGTCATATATCCGAGGAATTTGTTATTGTCTGGGTGCTGAGATCTCTGGCTTTCACAGCCTTGAAATGATACGAGTACTATGATACAGTATATGAACAATTACTAGCTAGCCTTGGATTGGGATGGGAAGCAACTGATTTCTTTGCCTGATTTTGAAAATAGATGTTGACTTTGTGAAACATCTTTTTAAATTGTGGTAAGAGGCAGCTATTTTCTTCGGCTAAAAGTAGATTTTGACTACCTGACACCTTTTTGAATTGGAATAACCATTTAACCATCTTGTTTCTTTGGCTGAAAATGCATATGAACTGAACATATTCAGAGGCAGACGCTATGAAAATATATGACACATTATGGTGCTAAAGGCGCATAAATAAAGGTCGATGGGTTCTGTGTTTGGTTTTCAGCAACCCATGCAGCCATGTATTCAAGGATTTTATGATAACTTGAATGCGGAGATTTCAAGCTTTCAGCCTTGAAATGGCCAAGTGAGTACAATGATATCTAAACAGCTCTAGTTAGAACCTACATCTGGAAAACAGTCTGAAAACTGTATGTAGCTTACGCTATTCTTTATTTCACACGAGCTCAGGCTATTGACGAACATGACAATTGCACCACTTGTATACATTTTGCAACTCAGGAACCTTTAAACATTAATAAGAACGATTCACTACCATATTGGCACCTTACATTTCCGAGTTGAATTTGATTAGTTCGTAATGGTGATTGCTAATGGTATTAGTAGCTTTGGTCTCTTTACATTTGAGACTGATACCCTTAAAATCATTATAAACTGATATTACAAAATTTTTGGAACATGAAAACTGTGCACAGAATAAGATACATTAAACTACGTTTCTGCCTTTTGTATTAGTGCTTTCACTATAAATCATTGCATTGGATGGTAGATACAGGTAAAAGAAGACTTCGAGTACAAAGTAGCCCATTTGTATATTACATTACCAAAAGAAGAAAAGTATAAGCCTACATCAAGAATCAGAGTCCAAACTTAAGTGTTCATACTGTCCAAAGTGAGAAGTGTTTTTATCAAACATATACAAAGATACACAGTGTAACTAGTGCTGGAATTTCTGGTTAGATCATGTTGAGCAAGCTGCATTCTCTAGTTCATTACTTGGTTTTGTTGCTGCACCACAGGTCTTCCACTATGAACTGCATCCAAGAATTGTCTTTGTCATTCTCGTTTGCAGTTGAGGACTCTCCAGCATCCTCAAAGTCTGTAACCTGTTCTTGATTTCCTTTAGCCTGTGATGAGCTGCATTCCCCTTGTTTTTCAAATTCACCAGCCGGCACATTTTTCTTGAAAACCCGACATAGCGCATAGGAGTCCTGTAGAAGAACAAGAAAGATGAACAACCAGTCCTCGTTTCCTTTCTTTTTTTGCTTTCACATGAAACTAACTGTCTCTATGTTGGACGAATCATGAGCACATGGATGGAAAATTAATTCCATGCTAACCTTTATAATTTGAATCATATGGATGTAAAAATGCCATTCTAACCTTTCTGCTTTACTGAACAATATACAGCTGCAAACTTAAACTGTATTTATTACGCTGCTTCATTATTTTGGGGATTTTTCCTGCTTTGTTACATGCGCTAATGTGCTATATCTATGCATTGGAAGGCCCTTCTATGTTTATACGCGGTGGATTGGGGTCTGTGTCCTGTTTTTTTTTCTTTTCTGTAAGACTCACAATTAGTTATTTGCGTTCTGATAATAGAATATCTGTGTTACATCTGCAAACTTATAAACTGTGTAGATGCTGCTGCTTCATTGTCTTGGGGACTTTTGCTGCTCTGGTACATGTGCTATATCTATACGTTCAAATAACATTCTATGTTCATACATGTGCTGGATCGGGGTTCGCATCCTGCTTTTTTTTCTTGTTCTCTTTTGTAGGGCTTATCATTAGCTACTTGGCTTTTCATGATAGAATTCTGGGTTTCTAGCTAAATAAACCTTGTTTATTACCAATCTTTGGGAATGAATCTCTAGAGAATTCAGCATTATGTGCAGCAGGAAATTATATGCAAGTTCAGTGCTGACTGCAGTATGCTGCAGCCTAATAGTCTCTTAGAATATGATCAACCATCCACACTTATAAACAGTTTTTTGTGGGGTATTTGCTGTGTTACGTTTGGACTAAATGTAACCAAATTTAGTTGTCACATAAAGCGATGCACAAACTCTGAATAGTACTGCACTATTACTGTATAAACAGTCACAGAAATGTGAAATGGATGGCCCAGTATGCACAATTTTTAGCTAGCAAGTTTGCTGTGCTCTGCTCTCCCATCTAATCTACAGTTAACATGGGATCAGAAGTTTATGTTCAGTTTTACTAACAAGTAAAGTAGGAGTGGGACATGGAGAATAAAGTGCAAAGCCACCGACACAGCACTGGGCCACACCGAAGGATGTCTAAGCTTTAAGGTAGCATCAACATGCAAAAGACCTAGATTATGTGTACTCTGGATCATGAGGCGGTGGTGGCACCCCTTATGCAGTCACACAGTATGGTTTCAATTCAGAAACCAAGGATTGGATGTTACATTTGTCTTATCAAGAGCACCAAAAAAGTGCACCATGTGTGACCCCATTAGAAGAACTTCTGCTGTACTTTGTAAAGTATCTATGGTCTATGGAAGCAAGGAATACTTTATGCTGATGGATATGGGCCGGGGAAAAAGAGATAAGAACCCTAGCTTTTCATGCACTCCATGCATAAACAACGTAGTTTTCCTGAACTGCGTATGCCCTAGCTAATTTTTCCCTCTTTTATTGTCAATTTTATTTTTTCTGTTTATAATCAAAACAAAATTATTTTAGCAAGACAACATCTCTAAAATCATGCATATTTCCAAGGTATGATTACTACAAGATTGGCTGGATTTTAGTACCATGAACTGCATCCTGAGCTCACTAAATGCAGCAGAAACACAATGATTTAACTGATACTGAAAGTGAGGAGAGGAGGATGAAGGAGTAACCTGAACCCCCATGGTGTTGTTGCATTCGCTTTCCTCGATGCGGTACTCATGCATGACCCAGTTGCTCCTGATCCCCTGAGGAGCTCGGCCTTGGTAGAAGACTAATGTCTTCTTCATACCGATTGACCTCTTCTGGTAGTTGATGGATCGATCTTTGCCGGTCGATTTCCAGTATCCTGCTCGAGTTGCTCGGTTCGTCCGGCATCCATTTGGATACTTCCTATCCCTTGGCCCAAAGAAGTACCACTCAGGGTCTCTACTGGGCAGGAACGATTTCTCTTCCAAAACAAAGAACATATCCCAAGTTCAATCAGGACTCAGCAGTTGTTAGACAACAGGATGAACAACACAACAGAGTTTAATTTTTCAGGTTACCTGCTAGCTCCCAAGGCTCACACTTGTAGAGGTCTACCTCTGGGATGATGTCGAGTTCGATGCTCTGGCCATGGACCTTCCTCTTGAGGTAATAGTTCACAAGCTCCTCATCAGTTGGATGAAACCTAAAGCCTGGGGGGAGACCAACCGGCGCCATGATCTCCTGGTTCGCCTCCTCCTTTGTTGCTGATCTTTCTCTTTGTCTTTCCCCTTTGGCTTTCCCTACCGTGTCCAGCTGCTGCGCTCTTTAGCCCCTCCGTGAAATGATTCAAAGCCTGCCCTACAAGTAGCCGTGTCTCTCTTTCCAGGATTCTCACACAAGCAGGCTCTGGACGTCTTACAGCACCGAAGGATCTTCTTTTCATTTCTTTTAAATTTTGTTCTGTTTTTTATCTGGATAACACACTTTTATGATCTCCAATGCTGGTAGGTCGTGGAGGGGCGCTGTACCAGGATGAGAAAGCTGTCACGATGCCGCCTGCCTGGACCTTGCATTAGATCATGTTCTTTTGCCCACTGAACTTGTTTTTGTGCCTCACAAGCTTAGCCTCTTTGAAGTGTCGTAGAGAAGAAGAGGACTAAAGACAAGGGTGGGGAGCTATGCCACATGCATCTGTCTTGGGATCAGCATTGCAAAACAGAAAGTTTCAGAAGGGAAAAGGAAAGGTTCATGTAGCCATGAGGCCCTATAGTGTCAATGAGCTTGCATTGCTAGCCATTCAGCCATCTAGATCAGACAAAACTTTTAGCTTTAGATTCCGAGAAAGGAGTAATTGAGTGCATTCGATCATCACATTTCTAGTTGAGCATACAAATGCCTCCAGAAGCATAAGTTGATTAGAAAGCTCCTTGTGTTCAACAATACATAGAAATCAACGGCAATGATCTAGATCCTCTCTTTCTTGAATGGAAGCCGTTCGATTAGTAAGATCAAATGATCAGTCTCAATGCAAGAAATATTTATGTGTACTGCAACCTTATTTTGAAGGGGATAAATGATCTGTTAAAAAACTGGCTGTAATTTTCTCCTAAACTCCTCCAACTCTACAATGCCAATGAAGCAGATGGCGTCGCATGTAAAGAGGCCAGCGAGTAGCCTTACCCAATTCTCTACACGAAAAGAAGTGTGGTCTAAAGCAAATTCTGTTTCTAAATGTAGATTTGCAAATTACTTTGCAGTTGGTGTGACTATCCAAACGGCGAAACGGTTCAAGGGTACTATCGACCTGCTGGGCCATTCTGAAAAAGATTCAGAGGCAACACGCTTGCAGCGAAGATTCACGGTGAAGACACACATAAGGTAGACTGCAGAACTTTAGTTCTGTCTTCTCTGGTACCAGCGAGGCCGGAACGATGCCCAGAAAGATGATACATCATTAGTGTTTTCGCCTGAGATCTGCATAGAAGCTTTCCTGGCCATGTGGTAAAAAGAGATGTTATTGGAGCACCACTCGGGTAACACTTTGTTGCAGTACACGGTTTTGTGAA
Organism: Triticum dicoccoides; assembly: GCF_002162155.2. Classification (NCBI taxonomy): domain Eukaryota; kingdom Viridiplantae; phylum Streptophyta; class Magnoliopsida; order Poales; family Poaceae; genus Triticum; species Triticum dicoccoides. The sequence continues at coordinate 563,176,227 of NC_041388.1, read as the reverse complement.
AAATACAGTCCTAGACCTGTATGTTTACTGAGAGTAAAAAGCTGCTCCGAGCTTATATTTATTGACTTGAGAAGGATTCTGATTGACATTCTAGGGCTACTGGTAACAGCATGTGGTAACCTCTGATCTAGAATAGTATTTCTTCAACGTTTTTGTGCACAGAAGTGTTCAATTAAGCTTCTTCGTCAGTACTGATGCATGCCTTGCAATCCAAGCATGTAACGGATCCTGCTGCATAGGATTTTCCATGTTTACAGGATATAGTGCTTTGCATGTGATATTCTAAAGAAAAGGTAGGTTTTCAGCATTTGAAGATACATTTAAAGAAAGTAAAATGGTTTACTGTGAGATATCTATTTTATGATTCAAGAAGTATGAAAAAATGTTTTTTCATATCTATATGCTTGGTCTATTTTACTTATGTAATATATATGTAAACAATGTACGGTACAAATTTGGTTGCCAAAATCATACTTTAGTTGCAATTTTATTTTCTTATTTATTGATCAACAAATGAATGACGGATTTACTCAGGCAATAAGAACCAGGTGCCAGGTTTGGAGCAGATATATGCAAATTGAGCAGGCAGGTACAAACAGTTACATTTTTGTTCAATTCTATTGACATACACGGAGGCACACAACAACTATGTATGCTATGGAATGGCATAGCCTCACTCTTTCTTTTTTCACAGCAAGAGGAGAAAAAAAAGAGCCTCCAATCGAGAAGCATAATAATACATATGAACACCAAGGAAAGCATGAACAGAAGACGAAGAAAACACAAATGAAGTCTGATTGTTCCTATCATCATCATATAAATATAAATCCTCCTTATGAGTTCATCTCCAGGAAGGATTACAGCCTTCACCTTGAGGCCAGCATCGATCGATCGGTTACCCAAACTCCCAGCAATACGCTGGAAGATGGAACCCAAAAGGATTATATATACCTTATTACTGCTTAATCTTTCACCTTCAACACTCGGTGATTATTGATAAATTGCCAGCAGCACCGATCATAAAAAGAAAAAGGAAAAAATATATAGGTATATATATCAGGAGGATTATTTCCACCGACAGAAGAAGCTCTCCGGCCGCATGCATGATCAGCCGGCGCAGGAGGTGCTCTCCTCGTCGGCGGTGCTGGAGCACCAGGCGTCCTCGGAGATGAACTGCATCCAGGAGTCGTCCTTGTCTGCCTCGTCGTCTGCGTCGGCGTCAGCACCGCCGGAGGTGGACCCTGCGGGCACGTCGGGCGACGGGGTCTGGTAGTACTCCTGTCCGGCAGTGCGGCTGCTGGCGAGCAGCTGCTGGCAGGCGCCCTCGAGCAGTGCCATGCTGCACTGCCCCTCCTGCAGCTCCTCCACCTCGGCGCAGATGGCGTTCTTCTTGAAGACCCGGCACAGCGCGTAGGTATCCTGATCCATCCACCATGCATGGTATATTAACTCATGATAGGAAAAAGCAAAAACAAGATCCATCTGCTATTGTGGTTTCTCAAGTCTTTTCTGAAAGTTTATGCACACACTGATGCATGATTATCTCATGTGCAGTTACTTCTGCCAATTACTAGTCAATAGGCCTTGGGTTTTGGGCAATTTGACCCATCAGAGTGCCATCATAGGGTTGTATACATTCTTGTTGATTGTTAATCAGAAAAGAGGCCGATCGATGATCAAAGCAAAGCGGGAGAAGAAATAAGAAGACTAGCCGGCCATGGAAGAATCAGAAGGGTGCGAGGATGATGATGGGATTCAGCACGGAATAAAGCGGAAAGCGCGGGAGGACGCCGACATGCATATGGCCATGACACGAGCTGCTATCTCGCGCCAAGATGCATGAGGGCTTGCTTTGCTTTGCTTGCTCTGTAGCTTTGGTTAAGGCCCTTTAGTGCCTCATGATCAGTGCAGACTGCTCTAATCTCATCTCACCAAAATAAAGAGAACGCAGCGCAGCATGCATGGTTAACACGTAGAGTAGAGTACGTACTACTCTCTTAGAACAAAGAACGTCGCTGGAGAAAGAACAAATTAATACTACTAATGCTAAGGCCCCGGCTTTTACTTTTGTTAGTTGAATTTTTTGGACAGCGAGGCGAGGCCTACATGTTTGTCTCATCAGCTGGATGAAAGCAAAGTGACCCGACCCATACTTAGCTACTACCAGTACTCGTACCGTTTTACAGACGTGATAGAAAGCCATGTTTTAATCCTCTCAGGAAATTTTTACGCCTTCCATTTGGGATGCAAGCAGAAATTTTCTTTGCCCGGCCGGCCGGCCGGCCAGCACAAAAGAAAAGGATCAAAATTTTCTCAAAGCCCTAACTTCCAATTCCTAAAAAAGAACCCTAATTTTCCATGCATAGAAGGAGATGACGATCAGCATGCTCATGACGAGAGATATGATATAGCTAGAGAGAACGAAGGTGATCAATTATACGTACCTGGATGGCGATGGTGTCCTCGGAGTCCTTGTCGTCGAGGCGGTACTCGTGCATCACCCAATCGGTGCGCACCCCCTGCGGCGCGCGTCCGCGGTAGTATACCAGCGTCTTCTTCATCCCGATTGCCCGGGCGCCGCCGCCGGCTCCTCCGCCGCCGTGGTGCTGCTGCGTCATGACGCGCCGGTCCTTGCCGGTGGACTTCCAGTACCCTGCCCGCGTCGCCCGGTTGGTCCGGAAGCCGTTGGGGTACTTGCGGTCCCTCGGCCCGAAGAAGTACCACTCCGGGTCACGGCTCGGCAACAACGACTTCTCTGCACGCGCCATGAGGACGGATGGTGTAATTCATCAATCAGTTCACGTAGGCGAGATCACATGCGAATTCAAATCGATCGATCATACCTGCGAGGTCCCATGGCTCGCACTTGTAGAGGTCCACCTCCGGGATGATGTCGAGCTCGATGTGGAGCCCGTGGATCTTGCGCTTCAGGTAGTAGTTCACCAGCTCCTCGTCCGTCGGGTGGAACCGGAAACCCGGCGGCAGACCCACCGGCGCCATACCCCGGCGATCGACGACGGCGTCTGCGTGCTCCGGGCTGCGGCAGCTAGGTTGGTAGCTGCTTCGGCCAAGGAGCAAGACGCGCACTTTGCTTCTTCTTCTCTGCTCCTGCTGGTTGGAGGAGGGTGCTGCTGCTGCCTTTACCGGGCGGCTAGCTGCCCTTATAAGTAGGTTTTCTCTTCCTCTGGGTCGATCGTCGTCGGCTGGGGTAGGAGGCACACTAGTCGTCCTCCCCTCGAGATTTTCATCGATCGGATGGGAGCCACCTTTACTAGCTACCTCCTCTTTTCCAGATTCCCTCGCAAGCTTCATCCTTTTCCTTACACGGCGCCCGACCGCCCCTCATTTCTCTCTTAGAGTCTAGACGTGTAACTCTCTCTCTCTCTCCCTCTCTCTCTCCCTCTCTCTCTCTCTCTCTCTCTCTCTCTCTCTCTCTCTCTCTCTCTCTCTCCAATCCTGGCAAGTGAATGGATCAAGTTTTCTGCGAGTGACTAGATTACTCCATTGCTGAAATAAAACTACCAAGACAGTGTCCACTATATGTCATGTCTTTATTGAGGTTTTCAAAATATCAAGTCTTTAATAAATGGTTTATATAATTATATTACATAATCTCGGTCCAACAGTTAACAAGCTGAGTACATGTTTATACATGTACAATGTGTGAAGCCATTGCTACATTGTTTGAGCATCCACACCCTATAAACACCTATAGCCTCGGTAAACACACCATCTTTCTCTCGATTCGAGAGTTAAAAGCTGAACATGCCCCCGTTAATTTAGATGTCACTTACACACATTTTATGTTTTTAAATATATATGTGCATTGTGGGGCCACTGGTCGATTTCTTAGATCATCCGCATCTTTATAAATAATTATAGATTTCAGCCTTGATAAGTGTGTCAACTTTCTCTCTCATTCACCTCGATAAGTGTTTTTTTTACCATATCCTCTAGCACCACTTGAAGGTGCTAAATATATTAAATTTATCATTCAAATTAAAGATTGGCACACAAGCTATTAGTTTAACATACTTTGCTAAGCTTAGCATTGGGTGCTAAGCTTAGCGTTAGTGCTAAGCTTTTGATCTTAGCATCTACCTCACATGCATCCTTTAGCACTAGTGCTAAACCTTTAACACTAGTGCTAAACAATTTCTCTCACCTTTAGCTTCTGCTTAACATCTAGGGATGCGGATGCTTTTAGTACACATATATAACTTAATATAACACAACTATAGTGTTCAAATAACGACATCCATCGCTACTGAGGCATATTAATTTCCATGGACGAAATGCAGCTACACTGGTTGTAGTGAGCTGAGTTGGATCAAGAATGTGGGTACACCGGTAGCTTCTACATACAAAAAGGAAGAGGAAGGAAGAGAGAATGTACAAAGCAACACCGAATCAGTTGTATCATATGGACTCTGGCTATATATGTGTCTGCGATCTTGTTAGGGAATATCACGTTTTTGTTCAGTGATGAATGATGGTTTATCTAAACAGTACCCCTACTACCATCTAGGCTGCCACATTATGGTTTCTACATGCATGCCATCTTTTAGGTAATGGAAACTAGACACACTGTCCCGCCTTGATCTACACCATACCATGCACACAAATCAGTTTGTTAAAATATGAAAAGAACCAAAAAAGGGAAATAACTCAGAGAGCTATAAATATCCAACAAGGTAATCACCTTGCAGAGTAGCTGTGCGGCTGTCTGCTGTAGCTTAAAAAAGGTCAATATAAGGAGCACATTTGCATAACCGAGACATTTATATCAGCATTTTAATTTGAATATGCTTATCACTTATGGCCATTTCCTTTTAATTCTAGGATAATTAAGATGTCTTCATTCATAAGTAATCAATTAATTGTACCTTGTGCATATAGCACCCCACATGTTACATTTGCGCCGCATCACTATATCTATATGTACACACAATGTAGAGCACTCTATCAATTAGCCGGTGCAGCGTAAAAGAAGACAATACACATGGAGCATCGGCTGTCCTACAAAAAGGTAAGAGAATATATCCCTTGCCATGCACATTTTTGAAAGTTAAAACATGCGTTTTTTTTTCTTGCTAAGTTTCAATATCAGGATCAACGTGAACAATGTTTAGCTTAGAATTTCCAACCATATTACTAATCATATCCTTGATTCATGGGCGGTCAATGGCTCTATCTCAGTTTTGCCATGTTAAGCAGAAGATAAGAGCATCTCCAAGAGGCCCCTACTCCACCCCTCAAATCACTTTTTGAGGGCTAAGGACAAAAATCAACTCCAATAACCCCTACTACATTTTTTTTTGCAAATCAACCCCTACAACATTCATAACCGAGGATCCAAAAATAATAATCCTCCAAGCCCTTAGTTCAAGGCCGCCCTACTCCATCCTCCTAACCTCCTCCCTCCAGGATCCCACCCCTCTCCTCTGCCCGATTTCGCCACCCCGCCCTTCAATCCAGGCGGTGCCGACCGTCTCCCTCCACCAGCGTCACCGAGGTCTGCCACCCTCTCGCTGTTCCGGCTCTCCATGTTTTCCTGCACTGTGCCCCAGCCTTACAAGGTGCAAGTCGCTACGGCATCGCCTCCTTGTCTGCACTGTTGTTTGTGTTGTCATTGAGAGCGAGTGTGGGTCAAAATGAAGACTTTGAGTGCAATGATATGGGAGTCTATGTGGCTTTGGAGTATCTGCATCACATTACTGCTAGATGAATTCCTTGATGTCTAGAGAAGGATGGAAAACCCTATAAGCGCACGATCAACTTCGAAATGACCCTTTTTCCGACGAAGGAGCCCCTCTCCAATTTTAATTAACCATGAAAATGATAAACAACAGTAGGTAATATATATCAAACATGAGCCTTGGCTCGGACCGTGGCCAACACAAGCGATCAACTCAAAGATGATCTTTTTTTCAGCACTCGTGGTAATGATATGTGTCCAAGTAGTTTATTTACTATATTTTTGTTGAAAACACCGACTACATTGGATGAACTATGTAGTTTGATGAACATTTCCTAGTATTATTTGATTTTTTTGTGTTCAAAATTATGAATTTGAACATTGTTGAGTTTTATGCGTAGACATATTATAGTTCAAATTATTGTGGTGTCACATAGAGCAAATGTGCAACAAGAAGATTTTCTTTACAAAGCTGAGAAATGAAGGGCAATGTTAGAGTTTTTAGGGCTGAGAAAGTAGGGGGTGCCCTCAAATGACCCCTCGAGGGCCTTTCTTGGAGATGCTAAAGCAACTAACGCAATGGATGAAAATTAGCAAAGTATTTTTATTTTTATTTTTGCACAACTCACAAATGATCGTATTTAACACACAGTAAAAATATATTGTCATGCTTTTTGTCCATTTTCTACATGCATACGCTGTTTGTCTACTTTTTTTTTAGAAAAGCTTGAACGATGTGATTTTCTTGCTAAGTTTTAGGACGCTGATAACTGCCACATGTGTGGGTGTTAAGGGGTCTACCCACACATTTTGTGTGGTGTCTAAGAGGATCAGCCCACACTCCTACGTGTGGGCAAAACAAGTAATGCCCATACATTTTTTTCCTCCCGGTCCCTCTCACACGCCTACATGTGGGCGAAATAGATAACACCCACACGTCCGTACGTCAAGCCTCCTACATCATGGTCCTGCACGCCCCGACTGACAGTCACCATGCGCCCCGCAGTTTTCATGGTCTGGACCTCTCTTCCATGTTCGTTTAACTGCAGTTTCCATGTCGCTGAACTACAGTTGCCATGGTTGCTCAACTGCAGTTGCCATCTCAGGTCAAGTGCCAGATGTCATTTTTGAACAACTGCAACTGTTGCCATGTATGGTCTGGTTTACTATAGTTGCCATGATTTAAAAACTTTAGGGGTTGCCACCTACTAACACTAGGCAGTTGCCATATATGGTCTGGTTTACTACAGTTGCCATGATTTGAAAACTTTAGGAGTTGCCACCTACTAACACTATAAAGAGACATGGCAAAATAACATGTTCGGGTAAAAAGAGAGTTGCCATCTGCTTACAAGCACACTAGGATAGTTGCCATGTACCCTGCAAAACACATGGCAACTGACATGTTCGGGTAAAAGAGAGAGTTGCCATCTGCTTACAAGCACACTAGGGTAGTTGCCATGTACCCTGCAAAACACATGGCAACTGGCAGCTTTGAGTGTGGGAGAGGAGACGGGCGTGTGGGCAAACTGATAAATGCCCACACACCAGCCCCTGTGTGGGCGAACTGCTAAACGCCCACACACCGGTCCCTCCGTGTGATAAAAACGAACGTGTGGGCGACCGGATGAATGCCCACACACCAGCCCAGTCCTACATGGCACCACAAACATGTCAAAATTCATGCAACCACAAACGAACGTGGATCCACGCGTGTGGGCGAGATGCAAACGCCCACACGTGTGGGCGTTAGTGTTTCGGAAGTTTTAAAAGCGGGATTGTATGGAACCATGTTTACATTAGTACTATATATATACTATTAATTCCATATTCATGGCTCATGAGTGTACACGCCAATGTACTGAAGACAAAAAGCAAAGAAAAAAAGAAGAGGAAGAAGAGAGAACCGTGCATAAAAATATCTTTAGATTTTTTTAACCTTTAAGTACCTTGAATAAGAAGGGCATACAGATCAAGAGCTTTGCTGTCATAGTCTCTCTTTGATGCGTGCTACGTATCAGCTTTTCCTTTTAGCCATAAGTTGTCCCCGCCTTTCAATCGACCGTGCTACAAACGCAACTCATGAGGGAAATTTGACTTAAGGCAGGAGCAAGGTTAAGATCATGTACACCACACCTCCCCACTAACGGTACGAGACTAAACTTTACAGAATAAATCATGATTAAAATTATTATTAGCATGCAGCAATCTAGCATACTAGAAGAACATGGAAACATGTACAGCACCATTGCACAAGTAATGGCAACCATAATTAGAGACATGAACAAATCATGACGCACGTACTATTTGTTTGTAGCTATAGCTGCTACAGAAGTGATGTTGTTGATGACGCATTGGTGAAGACAGGTCGAAGCAAATGACGTTGGAGACGTCGGTACGCGATGTGGCCCGACTTGGATGGAAGACACCCGCGGTGACGAAGTTGGGCAGTCGCACGAAGCGCTTCCCAAAAACCTAATTCTTCCTTTCCCTATGCAGGATCACAAGGACGAAGGGTTCTAGAGACCTGCTCTCCGGCTCGCTGGTGCACACACACATTTGGAATGGAGTAGACTATGATGACGTTGCAAGTTGTGAGATGAGGCAAAACCCTAGCTTGTTTCGGTGTATCTTTGGCCGTAGCTGGTAAGTCATATTTATAGGAGGACCAAGGCGGTAGTGTGTCGTGATCACGGTCTCAAACCGACTATCGGGGTTGTGGTGCGACATATGCCAAGGGGTGGCTTGTCATGAAGAGGGCCAAGAGTACGTCGCCGGGCTCTAGAGGCGGGAGTGAGCGAGAATGCCTAAGCCGGCGAATCTTACCCAGGTTCGGGACTCTCCTGGGAGATAACACCCCTAGTCCTGCTCCGCGGGGTTTCCGCATGATCACTATCTCAACAAGGTAACTACAAGGTTGCTCCTTGAGCTGTTTGGCTAGAGGAGAAAGATGAGCGTGGCTAGCCTTTCTTCCCCTCGCTATATGTGTGTGCGCGCGCTAAGGTTCTGAACCCTTTGCATGGGTGACCTGGGGGATTTATATAGGCTTACCCGCCAGGGGTATAATGGTAATCCGGCCGGGTGTGGGACCCGACCGTTAGTCTCTCTAAACACCGGCTTCTCCGCCGGCTGCTAGGGCCCGCTGCCTGGTGGGTCCCGCTGGCTGTCGTGTACTCATCCGACAGGCGGCGCCCGCCGCTTGCGGGTCCGGTTGATCACTCTGCACTGTAGCCTCGTTACTGATGACGGATGATTTGTCGGGGAAAGCATGGCTACAGTACCGCCGCCTGGTGGGCGTTCACTGTAGCCATTCCCCGTTTCCTCTGGTTAATGGTGCACAAACTTTGAGGGGGGAGGGAGCCGCCTGGTGGGAGGCGGATCACCCCCGTCGCCGCCTTCTGGAGATCTGGCGCCTTCTAGGGTTCACCGTCAGGTAGGGCCTGCCGCCTGCGGGCCGTACTGACAGGTCATCATGGGAGCGTAGCTCCCTAGGTAGTAGGTGATGTCACAGGATGTGTGGCTACAGTACCCCGCCGGATGGCGGCGTCCGCCAGGTACACTCGTACTGTAGCCGCGCTCAGCCCGGGATTCGAGGGTGACATGTTGCACCGTAGCCATGCCCTGTTCCGTCGTAGTTATGCAGGTGCAAACTTTGAGGGCACGAGGGGCCGCCTGCTGGAAGCCGGCCGCCTCGTAGCCACCTTCCGGTATCCTGCTTCCTTTTGGCAGCCGGTCGCCTGGACCAACCGGCCTAAGGGAGCAGTCGTCCGTCCGGGAGGTATGAGGGGCGCAGTCGGCCCCGATGTCTTGTAATATCATGAGGAGCTGATGAGGCTACCCGTGGTCATTTACTCCGACAGTAGTCCCCGAAGCTAGTGGGACGTCACGGCTAGAAAGGCAAGAAGCCCCAGCAGCTTCCTATTCTGAGTTGTTTGGTCAACTTGCTTCATCCGTCTTCTGGAAGTGTCGACAACAAGGAGCCGACCATCACCAGGACGACCGCCTGGTGAATTCGAAACGTCATGGTGGGACCGAGTAGCACACCTGCCGGGTGGTAGGCCAGCCGCCTGTTGCTTGCCTGCCACATGGGCTAACAGGCCAGACCGGCCTGCTAGCCCACGCGCGCGACGGGACGTCGCCGCAGGCCGGGGCCCGCCACTACAGGGCCTCGGCACGCACGTGTATCTGCTGCTGCCAAGGTGGGCGGTTGGGCTTCTGCGGCAGTTAATACGTGCCTTTATCGTGCGGTAAATCATGGGAATATGGGGGGAGTGGGCGCAGTTAATCCCACGACCCCCCACGTCTCGCCCCCTCGGCTTCGCCGTCTGGGGCTATAAGTAGGGGGAGGAGGGGGGCGGCAGACGCACGCGCGCCCTCCTCTCCCTTTGTCTTCGCCATTTCTCTTCTTCTTCTTCTTGCTGCCACCGCGCCCCTGCTTCTTGCCGAGGCGCTGCCGCAGCTCGTCGTCACCGAACCCCCCTCATGTCGCAGCTTTCTTGCCTACTTACCGTCGCGGCGCGCCTCCGCGCAGCATCGACGCCCATGGCGCGCGAAAGGGCCGGCGACTAGGAAGGCTCCAACATCCACGAGGATCACCTCTCCTTCCTCCACCGGACGTGCCGGTTGCCTCTTGAGGCACGCGTGAAAGCGCGTGTTCTCCCGGAGGCAGAAATCTCGCCGGCACCGGAGGACGGAGAACACGTCGTCTTCTGTTCTCACTTTCTCCACAGCTTCGGCCTGCCAACAAGTAGCTTCTTCCGCTCATTTCTGTCCTTCTACCGAGTCCAGCTGCACCACCTCACGCCGAACACGATGGTGCTGCTAGCCGCCTTCGTCACTCTCTGCGAAGGCTACCTTAGCATACTCCCCACCCTCGAGCTCTGGGGGAGTTTTTCTACCTCAAGCTGGGTACCGCCACCAAGAGCGAGGCGGCCCGGTGCGGGGCTTGCGTGGCAGTGCGGCGCTCAGGGACAGGGGTCCTCTTCCCGGCCCTTTCACTGACGCAGTCTGTCAAGCTATGGCAGCGCTCCTACTTCTACGTCCGGAACGTCAACCTGGCAGAGGACTACATGAACCTGCCGGCTGAGCCACGCACCAACTGGCAGTTCCGGCCAAAGACTCTGTCGGCCGCCTCCTTCACCGCCGCCCTCGCCCGACTATAGGTGATGATGGAGTCGGAGGGCCTCAAGGCCGCAGATCTGCTGACCGGCTTCACAGCACGCCAAGTGCTCCCCCTTCAGTCCCGGCCCCACATCATCCGCCGCATGAGCGGGCGCTGGGACCCATGCCGGATGAGCACCAAGGAGATGTCGGATGTGGAGATCGTCCGGCTAGTAAACTACTTCTCCAACTGCAAGCTCCCGGAGAAGGAGTGGCAGTTTGGCAAGCCGCCGTACAGCCGAGCGCACCCTCCTCCTGCAGTAAGTCTTTTTGATTTTTTCTTCCTTCATTCGTCCGTGTTCTTCTTTTTGCCGCCTGACCAGTTGGCCATGGAACAGATCCTCTCGACCCATTCGGCCACCGACGCCCTAGAGCCAGGCCGCCAATATCAGTCGAGCCAAGCAGAGAGCGACGTGGAAGACCCCGACTTGGGGGCAGCCGCTGTTGGGGAACGCAGTAATTTCAAAAATTTTCCTACGCACACGCAAGATCATGGTGATGCATAGCAACGAGAGGGGAGAGTGTTGTCTACGTACCCACGCAGACCGACTGCGGAAGCGTTGACGCAACATAGAGGAAGTAGTCGTACGTCTTCCCGATCCGACCGATCCAAGCACCGTTACTCCGGCACCTCCGAGTTCTTAGCACACGTACAGCTCGATGACGATCCCCGGGCTCCGATCCAGCAAAGCATCGGGGAGGAGTTCCGTCAGCACGACGGCGTGGTGACGATCTTGATGTTCTACTGTCGCAGGGCTTCGCCTAAGCACCGCTACAATATGATCGAGGTGGAATATGGTGGCAGGGGGCACCGCACACGGCTAAGGAACGATCTCAAGGATCAACTTGTGTGTCTAGAGGTGCCCCCTGCCCCCGTATATAAAGGATCCAAGGGGGAGGGGGCGGCCAGCCAGGAGGAGGGCGCAGGAGGAGTCCTACTCCTACAGGGAGTAGGACTCCCCCCCCCAATCCTAGTTGGAATAGGATTCCCCGAGGGGGAAAGAGAGAGGGGGGGCCGGCCACCTCTCCTTGTCCTAATAGGACTAGGGGAGGGGGAGGTGCGCGGCCCACCTTGGGCTGCCCCTTTCTCCTTTCCACTAAAGCCCACTAAGGCCCATATAGCTCCCGGGGGGTTCCGGTAACCTCCCGGTACTTCGGTAAAATCTCGATTTCACCCGGAACACTTCCGATATCCAAACATAGGCTTCCAATATATCAATCTTTATGTCTCGACCATTTCGAGACTCCTCGTCATGTCCGTGATCACATCCGGGACTCCGAACTAACTTCGGTACATCAAAATGCATAAACTCATAATAACTGTCATCGTAACGTTAAGCGTGCGGACCCTACGGTTCGAGAACAATGCAGACATGACTGAGACACATCTCCAGTCAATAACCAATAGCGGGACCTGGATGCCCATATTGGCTCCTACATATTCTACGAAGATCTTTATCGGTCAGACCGCATAACAACGTACGTTGTTCCCTTTGTCATCGGTATGTTACTTGCCCGAGATTCGATCGTCGGTATCCAATACCTAGTTCAATCTCGTTATCGGCAAGTCTCTTTACTCATTTCATAATACATTATCTCACAACTAACATATTAGTTGTAATGCTTGCAAGGCTTATGTGATGTGCATTACCGAGAGGGCCCAGAGATACCTCTCCGACAATCGGAGTGACAAATCCTAATCTCGAAATACGCCAACCCAACATCTACCTTTGGAGACACCTGTAGAGCTCCTTTATAATCACCCAGTTACGTTGTGACGTTTGGTAGAACACAAAGCGTTCCTCCGGTAAACGGGAGTTGCATAATCTCATAGTCATAGGAACATGTATAAGTCATGAAGAAAGCAATAGCAACATACTAAACGATCGGGTGCTAAGCTAATGAAATGGGTCATGTCAATCAGATCATTCAACTAATGATGTGACCTCGTTAATCAAATAACAACACCTTATTCATGGTTAGGAAACATAACCATCTTTGATTAACGAGCTAGTCAAGTAGAGGTATACTAGTGACACTAAGTTTGTCTATGTATTCACACATGTATTATGTTTCCGGTTAATACAATTCTAGCATGAATAATAAACATTCATCATGATATAAGGAAATAAATAATAACTTTATTATTGCCTCTAGGGCATATTTCCTTCAGCCGCCATGGAGGACGACGACGCCACAGGCGGTGGTGGAGGTGGAGCAGACGGATCCTCAGGAGGCGGCCTTGAGGACTGGCCAGATGATGATGATGAGGAAAACGAGCCGCGCCATGCTCACGGCGCCGACAAGGCGAGCGCGAGCTCCTCAGGCGCGCCGAAGCGCCGGGCCGACGCCGGGATATACGGCAGTTGGCCCAAGAAGCTCAAGTCTTCGGCTGCCGCGACCAGGCGGTAGGAGGCCCCCGCGAGGGCGGCCCAACACCAGAAGGCCCCAAAACAACACCCGATGGTGTCTAGGTAAGTACTTTGGCCTTTCCGTTGTTGCCTTGTGTTTGCTCTTCTTCTTTTCTTACAATACTTTTTCTCAATTCTTCTTTTTTGACACGAACAAGGTCCCTCTCTCTCTTGAGCGGGCCCCGTCCGTCTCAGTGATTGGGGGGACAGGCGGCTCCGCGGGGCCCCGCCGCGTTGACCCACTCGCCGACCTCCAGGAGGCAACGAAGAGGAACGCGCAAGAGGCGCGCGAGGAGCGGGAGAAGGCAAAGGCGGCCAAGGCGGCACAAGCGGAGGCTGACGAAGCGGCCAAGGCCCAGGACGACTTGGCGGCCAAGGAGTAGGCAGACACGGCTGCCAAGGCTCAGGCGGAGGAGGCGGCGCACAGCCGGACCGTGGAGCTCGTTATCCCACTGCACGCAGAGCCACCGGCGCCGGAGGGCCAGACGCCGACTGGAGGGACCGGCGATGCTCAGCTGGTCATGGAGAGGGAGGGCGGAGGCCCCGTCGTCTTGGAGGCGGAGGTGAATCCTCGCATGCCGACTGGCGACGCACAGAGCAGCCGGCTAGAAGCGCCGTTGGTGCCGCCGTCTGGCGGTGAGCTGGTGGTGGGGCCGACTCCTATGGCCCGTACTCCGGTGCGCCAGCGTCCAGAGAGGGCGGCCTCAGCGTCACGGCCGTTGGAGGTCGGGGCCACGAGCTCGTCGACCCCCAATGCTGAGGCCACCAGTGCCGCCCCACCAGGTTGGACGTCTGGAGGCGGCACAGGTGTGTTGAACATTGCCGCGCAAGAGGTCCATGCTTGGTTTAATGCCTAAGGCACCGCCCTCCAGCAGTATACACAGGAGTTCTTGGCGACGCAAGCGACCGTTCGGGTAAGTTTCTTGCTTCTTGCTTTCAATTCTTATAATCTTCCATGGGGACGCGCCAGCGCACCCACTAGCTGTAGCCCCCGAGTTTCGGGCCGGCTGCTGAGCAGGCGGCTTGGAACTTAAAAGGTAATTTCCGACTGCTGACTTGTTTTTTCTTCCATTGTCTTTGCTGCAGGATTATCACAACATCCGCGCAGCCGCCTACAACTCCCAACTCCAGGAGCTGGCTAAGCGGATCGCCGACTTGACCGAGAGCCCTAGTAAGCACTCCGTCTTTTTTCTTGCAGGGGCGCGTCAGCGCACCCGCTGGGTGTAGCCCCCGAGATTCGTGCCGACTGCTGAGCAGTCAGGCCGGATCTCCCGGCGACCACTTGTCTTCTTTGTTGATTGCTGATACGTTTATCTTTTTTATCTTTGCAGGGGCAGCCCCGACTTGCAGCGGCACCTGGGCAAAGTCCAGATCGAGCTGCGCGCCAAGGAGGAGGAGCGCAACAGGGCGGCCCAGGAGTGCGACCGCCTGGCCAAGGAGCTGGCGGAGCGTCACAAGTGGAGCTCTAGAAGATGAAGGAGGCGGAAGACTCCTTCACAGCCGAGTTCGAGACTTAACGCTCGCACTGGGCCGAGAAGGAGAAAATCCTTTCCGACGGCTATGGCGCAATTGAGGACATGATCGATGGTAAGTCCTGTTTTTCCTTCGAACAGCCGCCGACCGCATCAGGAGTCGGCTTCCAGCTTCTACTTTTCTGTTATTCTTCTTGTGCAGAGTTCTTCCCCGGCTACGCCGTCGCTGTGAGCCAAGCCATCGAGGCATGACGTGAGCAGCGTAGGAGGGTTGGAGTGGAGATTCCTCCCAATGCACCTTGGAACCTCAACGAGCATCTCCTCACCGTCAGGACGCGTCTCCAGCCAGCCCACCGCATGCTCCGTCACCTTCAGCGCATCGGGGCCCAGATGCTGACCGCCCTCTGGCCGAACGTCCAAGTGCTTCGCACCCCCAGTCGGACTGCCGACTGGCTGGAAGCAGTAGTTGGCCGCTTCAAGGCTTGGAAGGGCGCTGCAGCTCGGGCGGGTGCGCGGAAAACCTTGGAGTTCGTCAAGGCATGGTACCCCGAGCTGAACCTGGACCAGCTGGCCACTTTTCGGGCTGAAGCCGGACCGGAGTTGGCGGCGGTGGACCATGAGATTTCTCAGCAGGCGGCGGCACTTGCTGAATACGCCGACACCTCCATCTTCGTCCCCGACCTGGATGAACGGGGCGCCGTGGTGCCACCCGACTGGTTCGGGCTGAACCCGGATGACAAGGACGACTCGGCAGAGGAGATCGCCTCCAGCGTCGAGGGTGATGAAGATGACGTGCCGAAAGATAGAGTAGACGGCCAGCCTCAGCCCGATCGAGCCTTAAGCAACGAGCCGCGTGCGACTGCTGCTGATGCTGACCATGCGGAGACTCTCCAGTCGGCCACTCCACTAGCCGACGCCGCCAACTCCACCAACCTGTCGGACCCACCTGTTCGTCCTTTGGCCTAGGCGGCCAGTCTTATCTTATCTTTTCCTGCGCTTGTAATTCTTTGAACAAGTTTTGTTAAATTTACGCAGTTCCACCCACTGGGGGTGTATTCATACCTTGTTGAATTCTGGCTATGAGCTCTATGTAAATTAATCGCACAAGTGTGTGCTTTACCGGGTTCTATCTTGCCTTGCTTTCCTGTTCTACTTTGGCTTTTTTCCTTTGCCGCTTTCCTTTGGCTGCCGCCCTGCCAGCCGGACAGCCGCTCTGCGGTCTGTGGCTGGGTCAGGGACTTAGCAGTTTTAGGAAGACAAGTACTTTGGCCTCTTAGAACGTAGCAAGTCAAAATGAGAAGCCGGCCGGCCGGCTGCTTATCAGCCGGACGGTAAAGGCAAGGAGCCGACTTGGCCTATACCAACACATTTTTCCTTAGTCATTTTTCGTGTGGACACCGTTTCCTGCCTTTAGCTCTTACCAGTTGGACAGTCGCTCTATGAACTGCGGCTTAAGGCAAGAGAGGGCTCCAGATGTCGGCACACTACTTGTTCGACTGCAGGTAGTGTTGGCATAGGACAAGGCGGCAAGCCCTCGGGCCGACTGGTCGGACTCGGTGCCAGGCGGAAGAATGAAAATAACATATTCATAGGCAGAAACTTATCATATAGATAGAAAGGGTAGCCCCCGAGTGCTCCTCGAGGGTCCCGATGTATTAGCTCTTAATACGAAAGGTAGCATGATACATACTAAATTAACTATAAAATCTTCGAAGGAGATTTGCGTTCCATGGGCGCTCCATCTCCTTGCCAGAATCATCCCTCTTGAGCGCCCTGGGCTTCTGCGCGTCGATGAGGTAGTAGGACTCGTTGCCCAAAGCTTTGCTGATGACAAAAGGCCCCTCCCACGGGGCCGAGAGCTTGTGTTGGCCAGCTTTTCGCTGGATTAGTCGGATCACAAGGTCTCCTTCTTGAAAAGATCGGGTCTTGACCTTTCGGCTATGGTGGCAGCGCATGCCCTGCTGGTAGATGGCGGACCGGCTAAGTGCTAGCATCCATCCCTCTTCCAACAGGTCGACGCCGTCTTCTCATGCTTCCTTTGCTTCCGCTTCTGTGTACATGGTGACGCGAGGCGAGTCAAACTCGATGTCATTTGGGATGATGGCCTCGGCCCCGTACACAAGGAAGAAAGGAGTGAAGTCGGTTGATTTGTTTGGCTTGATCCGGAGACTCCAAAGGACGGCCGGTAGCTCATCGATCCAGCAGCCGACTGAGCGCTCCAGCGGCTCGACCAGTCAGGGCTTGGTGCCAGACAGGATGAGGCCGTTTGCTCGTTCGACTTGGCCATTTGACTGTAGATGAGCAACGAACGCTAAATCCAGTCAGATGCCCTGCATCACGCAGAAATGGGCCAAGGCGCCTTTGGCAAAGTTTATGCCATTGTCGGTGATAATGCTGTGTGGTACACCATACCGGACGGTGATATCTGCAATGAAGGTCACAACAGTCAGACCATTCAGTTTCTTGATTGGCTTCGCTTCTATCCATTTGGTGAATTTGTCCACGGCGATCAACAGATGAGTCATGCCGCCGCGTGCTGTCTTGAATGGGCCTACCATGTCCAGCCCCCAAATGGCGAAAGGCCAAGTTAGGGGGATGGTTTTGAGTGTAGAAGCCGGCAGGTGTTGCTTAGAGCTGAAATGTTGGCATCCGTTGCACTTTTTTTACCAAGTCTTTGGTGTCATCCAAAGCAGTTGGCGAGAAGAAACCATGGCGGAAAGCTTTGGCGACAAGGGATCTAGAGGCCACGTGGTGGCCGCACTCGCCTTGATGAGTGTCTCTGAGAATTGCTTTCCCCTTCTCTTGCTCGACGCATCGTTGGAAAACGCCAGTTACGCTGCGCCTGACAAGCTCTCTGTTTACTATTGTGTATGCTGCTGCCCGGCATTGCACTTGCCAAGCCAGGATCTCATCGGCTGGTAGCTCGCGGCTCACCAGGAAGTTGAGGATGGGATGCGCCCACGATGGTGTTCTTCGACCACTATCATCACGACCACTGGTATGAGGATGGTTGGGTTGGGAGGCGGCGGGTTGGAGTCGGCCGCCATTTGTTGTGTCGTTGAAGTCCCCGGACCGACTGCTGCAGCCCCCGGGCTGGGTCCTAGAATCCCTGGGCCGACTGCGACTGCTGTAGTTCCCGTGCCGCCTGCCGAAGTCCTCGGGCCGCTTACCGCATCCCCCGGGCCGGGTTCAGAAGTTACCGGGCCGGGTGCGACCGCAGCAGTCCCCGTGCCGCCTGCCGAAATTCTCGGGCCAACTGCTGCAGCCCCTGAGTCGGATCTGACTGTTCCGGGAGCAGCCGGTACGAAGATGGACTCTGATTCTGGCGAAGGCTTGATAGACGGCTTGCGGAGTCACTGGACGGAGACACCGGCTGGCGTCGCTTGGCGAGTGGACCCGATCCTTGCCAGGGCATCGGCTTGCTCATTGTCGGCCCGTGGTACGTGAAGGAACTCGCACCCTTCAAAGTATCTGCTGATCTGCTCGACGAGGAAGCGGTAGCTCGCCATGTTTGCATCCTTGGCGTCCCAGTCACCAGATGACTGCTGGACCACCAAGTCCGAGTCGCCGTTGAGGGAATCCTGGATTACGGGGTCCTCGGGCGTCCGGGCTATGCAACATGGGCCAGACTAATGGGCCGCGAAGATACAAGATAGAAGACTTTTCCCCGTGTTCGGATGGGACTCTCCTTTGCGTGGAAGGCAAGCTTGGCGTGTGGATATGAATATTCCTTTCTCTGTAAACCAATTCTATACAACCCTAGCCCCCTCCGGTGCCTATATAAACCGGAGGGTTTAGTACGCAGAGGCAATCATAATCATACAAGCTAGACATCTAGGGTTTAGCCATTATGATCTCATGGTAGATCAACTCTTGTAACCCCCATACTCATCAAAGTCAATCAAGCAGGACGTAGGGTTTTACCTCCATCGAGAGGGCCCGAACCTGGGTAAACATCATGTCCCCTGCCTCCTATTACCCTCGATCCTTAGACACACAGTTCGGGACCCCCCTACCCGAGATCTGCCGGTTTTGACACTGACATTCGTGCTTTCATTGAGAGTTCCTCCGTGTTGTCGATGGAAGGATCGATGGCTCACCTTGTCATCAACGACAAAATCACCTCTAGAAAAGCCCTAGTTCCTGGGCAGATCCTCCAGATCGGCAATTTCACCATGGGCGCCCGCCTGGTGCTACCTCTTGAGCACCGCGTTGGTTTTCCCTTGAAGAGGAAAGGGTGATGCAGCAAAGTAGCGTAAGTATTTCCCTCAGTTTTTGAGAACCAAGATATCAATCCAGTAGGAGGCCACACACGAGTCTCTCGCACCTACACAAACAAATAAAATCCTCGCAACCAACGCAATACAGGGGTTGTCAATCCCTTCACGGCCACTTACGAAAGTGAGATCTGATAGATATGATAAGATAATATTTTTGGTATTTTTATGATAAAGATGCAAAGTAAATAAAGCAAAATAAAAATGGTGTCAGAAATAGCTTGTTGATGGAAGATTAATAAGATAGAAAATAGACCCGAGGGCCATAGGTTTCACTAGTGGCTTCTCTCGAGAGCATAAGTATTACGGTGGGTAAACAAATTACTGTTGAGCAATTGACAGAATTGAGCATAGTTATGAGAATATCTAGGTATGATCATGTATATAAGCATCACGTCCGAGACAAGTAGACCGACTCCTACCTGCATCTACTACTATTACTCCACACATCGACCGCTATCCAGCATGCATCTAGAGTATTAAGTTCAAAAGAACAGAGTAACGCTTTAAGCAAGATGGCATGATGTAGAGGGATAAACTCATGCAATATGACATAAACCCCATCTTGTTATCCTCGATGGCAACAATACAATACGTGCCTTGCTGTCCCTACTGTCATTGGAAAGGACACCGTAAGATTGAACCCAAAGCTAAGCACTTCTCCCATTGCAAGAAAGATCAATCCAGCAGGCCAAACCAAACTGATAATTCGAAGAGACTTGCAAAGATAACCAATCATACATAAAAGAATTCAGAGAAGATTCAAATATTGTTCATAGATAAACTTGATCATAAACCCACAATTCATCGGTCTCAACAAACACACCACAAAAGAAGATTACATCGAATAGATCTCCACAAGAGAGGGGGAGAACATTGTATTGAGATCCAAAAAGAGAGAAGAAGCCATCTAGCTAATAACTATGGACCCGAAGGCCTGAGGTAAACTACCCACACATCATCGGAGAGGCTATGGTGTTGATGTAGAAGCCCTCCATGATCGATGCCCCCTCCGGCGGAGCTCCGGAAAAGGCCCCAAGATGGGATCTCACGGGTACAGAAGGTTGCGGTGGTGGAATTAGAGTTTTGGCTCCGTATCTGGTAGTTTGGGGGTACGTAGGTATATATAGGAGGAAGAAGTACGTCGGTGGAGCAACATGGGCCCCACGAGGGTGGAGGGCGCGCCT
>NC_041388.1:563099916-563155739 GCF_002162155.2 Triticum dicoccoides | reverse complement strand
CCTTCCTGGTTGCTTTCTTGACGTAGGGTCCAAGTCCTCTGGATCACGTTCGTTCCAAAAATCACGTCCCCGAAGGTTTCATTCCGTTTGGACTCCGTTTGATATTCTTTTTCTGCGAAACTCTGAAATAGGCAAAAAACAACAATTCTGGGATGGGCCTCCGGTTAATAGGTTAGTCCCAAAAATAACATAAAAGTGTATAATAAAGCCCAATAATGTCCAAAACAGAATATAATATAGCATGGAACAATAAAAAATTGTAGATACGTTGGAGACGTATCACCTGGCCATAAAGCCTGAGGCAGCTCCTTGGATTGCCAAAAGTCATCTCCGCATCGACCCCGAAAGCGTCGATAAGATGGATCCGACAGATGTTTCGTCTTTAAACGAACTACTAGATCGCATCGCCGCCCTAGGGGTCAACATATTATGATCTGATCAGGCTTAAACCCGACCAGAGAGAAATCATATCCCAACCGGTCACCCACCTGGTGACCGTCATGGAAGAGCAAGGTGAGGATACCGCTCCTCCTACGCTGCTTGGATCTCCGAGCTCCGCGAGCCGAACGCCCATCTTCGAGAAACTATCCGTCCTCTGAACATAGAATCAGGCTTCGAGCCTAAAAACTCTCATGACACTCCGGATCCGGGGCCATTAAGCTCAGTAATTCTTCAAAACCCGGATTCCACAATGGGCCACGGGTCAGATTTAATCCCACCCGCCCACCACAAGCAATACTCTCCAAGCAATTCCGGTCCCCCGGACATATGTGATCTAATGTATATACGTCAGCAACCTCAGGAAACAGTCCATCACTTTTGGGCTTGATTCCTACTTGTTAAAAACAAGATTAAAGATTGCTGCGACGACAACGCGATCTCAGTATTTTGCAACAACTGTACGGATGAGGGAATCCTTAATGCCCTCAACCACCGCTGCATACTGCACTTTGCAGATTTGGCACACATAGTGCAGAAGTGCTGCGCAATGGAAAGCGCTTGGAAAACTCAAACAGCCCGTTGGGAACCATAGGCCTTTAAGCCACCTCCCGGACGGGCAAAAAGGATGCACCCTCGCGGGGCACCTGATCACCATCCCGTGGACAAGAAAATTAATCCCTTTACGGGGCATAGAACTGTCCTCGAGGGATGGCTCGATAGGCCATGTCAAATACACATGACGCCGAATACCGAACCAACACACAGCCTACGGGCATGTTGGATACTCTGGCAAGTGGCCAAGAGCGGTGAAGGTATCTCACCAACACTAACCCAGAGAAGTACTCTTCGGAGGACGACGATCCCGAAGTATTCACAATCTTCGAGACCTTCTCATCAAATAATCGGCGCAAACGGGCGCTCCGCGACCTTGCCGAAGTCTGCCAAGTAGCAGAAACAAACCCTTGGAATGATACGACAATTACTTTCAATGCCAATGACGAACGAAGATCCCGCTCAGTCCGGGCACCACCCACTCTGGTCCTAAACCCAATCTTGGACGACTTTCGGCTCACTAAGGTGCTAATGGACGGTGGTAGCAGACTGAACCTCATCTATGAGGACACACTCAATAAAATGCAAATGGACAGGAGTCACATTGAGCAGAGTAATACAACTTTTCGAGGCATTATACCCAATCAGGAAGCAAGATGCTCGGGGAAAATCAAACTCGATGTGGTATTCGGCACACCGGAGAACTATAGGTCCGAAGAGTTACTCTTCCATGTGGCACCTTTCAACATCGGGTATCATGCCCTGCTGGGGCAAGACGCATTCACACGCTTTCAAGCTATACCCCATTACGGGTATATGAAGCTCAAAATGCCCAGGCCCAACGGAGTTATCACTGTTACCAGTGATCCGGATATAGCACTCCGTGCCGAAAACAAAACCGCCTCCCTGGCCCTCGAGGCACTATCGGAGGCCCTCGCGGCCGAAGATTTAACCACCTTACGTTCCATAGTGGATAGGGACGACGTAATACTCGATAAGAGACCTAAGTCAACTTCCTTCAAACCAGCAGACGAAATAGTCAAATTTCAAGTTCACCCGACGGACCCCAAGAAGACAGCTTCCATCGGGGCACAGCTGGATCCGATGGTCGATGCTGCCTTACGCTCGTTCCTGTGTGAAAACTAGGACATCTTCACCTGGCACCCTTCTGATATGCCAGGAATCCCGCACGGACTGGCCGAACATAGTCTCAATATACTGAATGGATACAAGCCAGCCAAGCAAAAGCTGCGCCGATTTTCTGAACCCAAACGACAGGCCATGGGGGAGGAGCTAGCCAAGTTACTCGAAGCCGGGTTTATCAGAGAAATCAAACGTCCAGACTGGTTAGCAAACTTGGTCATGGTACCGAAGAAGGATAAATCCTGGCGCCTGTGTGTCGATTTCAAAGACCTTAATAAGGCCCGCCCTAAGGACACCTTCCCATTACCTCGTATCGACTAGGTTATTGATGCAACCGCGGGACACGATTCACTGTGTTTCCTCGAAGCATACTCCGGATACCATCAAATTAAGATGAAGGAATCCGACCAGGCCGCAATGACATTTATCACCCCATATGGGCCTTTCTGCTTCAACACTATGCCTTTTGGCCTCAAGAACGCCGGTGCCACATACCAACGCATGATTCAAACATGCCTGGAAAAGCAAATCGGCAAGACTATGGAGGCATATGTAGATGACATAGTCATCAAAACCAAGCACGTGGAATCGTTGGTGGATGACTTACGCCTTACATTCGACAACCTCCGAACATATGACAACAGGCTCAATCCGGAAAAGTGCGTTTGGCGTTCCCGCCAGCAAACTGCTCGGGTTTATTGTCTCCAATAGAGGAATTGAAGCAAACCCAGCCAAAATCCGAGCCCTGTCACAATTGGCAACACCAACTAACCTCAAGCAGGTCCAAAAATTAGCCGGGTGCGTGGCAGCTTTGAGCCGTTTTATCTCTAGATTAGGAGAAAAGGCATTGCCATTGTATCTCCTGCTCCGACACACCGACCACTTCGCGTGGATGGACGTGGAAGCAACCGAGCTGGAGGAAATAAAAAATTTACTAGCTAGCAACCCAATCCTGTCCGCACCAAACGTCGGCGAACCGATGTTGCTTTACATATCCGCAACCCACCAGGTGGTGAGTGCGGTGCTCGTCGAACAAGAAGAAGAGGGGCATAAATTCCCACTTCAAAAACCAGTATACTATGTATCGATGGTCCTTACACCATGCAAATCTCGATACCCGCATTATCAGAAGATAGCATATGCGGTCTTTATGGCATCTCGCAAGCTACGACACTACTTTCAAGAGTGCTCGATCACGGTGGCTTCAGAAGTACCACTCAATGATATTATAAACAACCGAGACGCCACTGGCCAGATTGCCAAATGGGCCATTGAGATCTTACCATTTGAAATAACGTACAAACCACACCGAGCCATTAAATCTCAGGTGTTGGCTGACTTCATCGCCGAATGTACAGAGGCCAAACTCCCTAAAGAGTATGACACGTATTCCAATTGGGCGATGCACTTCGATGGCTCTAAAATGCTAGCTGGACTTGGGGCCGACATCGTCCTGACATCCCCCATAGGAGATACAGCCCGTTATGTGCTCCAAATACTGTACATAGATTCTAATAACACAGCCAAATATGAGACCTTATTGCATGATTTTCGGATGGCTATCTCTATGGGCATACAATGCCTCGAGGTGCGCGGGGATTCTAACCTCGCAATATCCCAAATAAACGGAGATTTTGATGCGAAAGATCCGAAGATGGCGGCTTACCGTAACGCCGTATGATGTCTACTACACAACCTTCTTCTTGTAGACGTTGTTGGGCCTCCAAGTGCAGAGGTTTGTAGGACAATAGCAAATTTCTCTCAAGTGGATGACCTAAGGTTTATCAATCCATGGGAGGCGTAGGATGAAGATGGTCTCTCTCAAACAACCCTGCAACCAAATAACAAAGAGTCTCTTGTGTCCCCAACACACCCAATACAATGGTAAATTGTATAGGTGCACTAGTTCGGCGAAGAGATGGTGATACAAGTGCAATATGGATGGTAGATATAGGTTTTTGCAATCTGAAAATATAAAAACAGCAGGGTAACTAATGATAAAAGTGAGCACAAACGGTATTGCAATGCTAGGAAACAAGGCCCAGGGTTCATACTTTCACTAGTGCAAGTTCTCTCAACAATAATAACATAATTGGATCATATAACTATCCCTCAACATGCAACAAAGAGTCACTCCAAAGTCACTAATAGCGGAGAACAAACGAAGAGATTATTGTAGGGTACGAAACCACCTCAAAGTTATCCTATCTGATCAATCTATTCAAGAGTCCGTAGTAAAATAACACGAAGCTATTCTTTCCGTTCAATCTATCATAGAGTTCATACTAGAATAACACCTTAAGACACAAATCAAGCAAAACCCTAATCTCACCTAGATACTCCAATGTCACCTAAAGTATCCGTGGATATGATTATACGATATGCATCACACAATCTCAGATTCATCTATTCAACCAACACAAAGAACTTCAAAGAGTGCCCCAAAGTTTCTATCGGAGAGTCAAGACGAAAACGTGTGCCAACCCCTATGCATAAGTTCACGAGGTCACAGAACTCGCAAGTTGATCACCAAAACATACATCAAGTGGATCACGTGATATCCCATTGTCACCACAGATAAGCACATGCAAGACATACATCAAGTGTTCTCAAATCCTCAAAGACTCAATATGATAAGATAACTTCAAAGGAAAACTCAATTCATCACAAGAGAGTAGAGTGGGAGAAACATCATAAGATCCAAATATAATAGCAAAGCTCGTGATACATCAAGATCGTGCCAACTTAAGAACACGAGAGAGAGAGAGAGAGAGAGAGAGAGAGAGAGAGAGAGAGAGAGAGATCAAGCACATAGCTACTGGTACATACCGTCAGCCCCGAGGGTGAACTACTCCCTCCTCATCATGGAGAGCGCCAGGATGATGAAGATGGCCACCGGTGAGGGATCCCCCCTCCGGCAGGGTGCCGGAACGGGTCTAGATTGGTTTTCGGTGGCTACAGAGGCTTGCGGTGGCGGAACTCCCGATCTATTCTGTTCTCTGATGTTTTTAGGGTATATGTGAAGGAAATATGCCCTAGAGGCAATAATAAAGTTATTATTTATTTCCTTATTTCATGATAAATGTTTATTATTCATGCTAGAATTGTATTAACCGGAAACATAATACATGTGTGAATACATAGACAAACAGAGTGTCACTAGTATGCCTCTACTTGACTAGCTCGTTGAATCAAAGATGGTTAAGTTTCCTAGCCATAGGCATGAGTTGTCATTTGATTAACGGGGTCACATCATTAGAGAATGATGTGATTGACTTGACCCATTCCGTTAGCTTAGCACTTGATCGTTTAGTTTGTTGCTATTGCTTTCTTCATGACTTATACATGTTCCTATGACTATGAGATTATGCAACTCCCGTTTACCGAAGGAACACTTTGTGTGATACCAAAAGTCACAACGTAACTGGGTGATTATAAAGGTGCTCTACAGGTGTCTCCGAAGGTACTTGTTGGGTTGGCGTATTTCGAGATTAGGATTTGTCACTCCGATTGTCGGAGAGGTATCTCTGGGCCCTCTCGGTAATGCACATCACTTAAGCCTGGCAAGCATTGCAACAAATGAGTTAGTTGTGGGATGATGTATTATAGAACGAGTAAAGAGACTTGCTGGTAACGAGATTGAACTAGGTATTAAGATACCGACGATCGAATCTCGGGCAAGTAACATACCGATGACAAAGGGAACAACGTATGTTGTTATGCGGTCTGACCGATAAAGATCTTCGTAGAATATGTAGGAGCCAATATGAGCATCCAGGTTCTGCTATTGGTTATTGACCTGAGACGTGTCTCGGTCATGTCTATATTGTTCTCGAACCCGTAGGGTCCGCACGCTTAACGTTACGATGACGGTTTCATTATGAGTTTATATGTTTTGATGTACCGAAGGTTGTTCGGAGTCCCGGATGTGATCACTGACATGACGAGGAGTCTCGAAATGGTCGAGACATGAAGATTGATATATTGGAAGCCTATGTTTGGACATCGGAAGTGTTCCGGGTGAAATCAGCATTTTACCAGAGTACCGGGAGGTTACCGGAACCCCCCGGTAACCTAATGGGCCTTAATGGGCCTAGTGGAGGAAGAGGAGAGGAGGCCAAGGGGCAGCCGCGCGCCCCTCCCCCCAAGTCCGAATTGGACAAGGAAGGGGGGCGGCCCCCTTTCCTTTCCCCTCTCTCTCCTCCCCCCAAGTCCTAGTCCAACATGGAAAGGAGGGGGGGGGGAGTCCTACTCCCGGTAGGAGTAGGACTCCTCCTGGCGCGCCCCTTGCCTGGCCGCACCTCCTCCCCTTTGCTCCTTTATATACGGGGGCAGGGGGGCACCCCATAGACAACAATTGATCTCTTGATCTCTTAGCCGTGTGCGGTGCCCCCCTCCACCATAATCCTCGATAATATTGTAGCGGTGCTTAGGCGAAGCCCTGCGACGGTAGAACATCAAGATCGTCACCATGCCGTCATGCTGATGGAACTCTTCCCCGACATTCTGCTGGATCGGAGTCCGGGGATCGTCATCGAGCTGAACGTGTGCTAGAACTCGGAGGTGCCGTAGTTTCGGTGCTTGATTGGTCGGGCCGTGAAGACGTACGACTACATCAACCGCGTTGTTCTAACGCTTCCGCTTTCGGTCTATGAGGGTACGTGGACAACACTCTCCTCTCTCGTTGCTATGCATCACCATGATCTTACGTGTGCGGAGGATTTTTTTTTGAAATTACTACGTTCCCCAACAGTGGTATCAGAGCCAGGTTTTATGCGTTGATGTTATATGCACGAGTAGAACACAAGTGAGTTGTGGGCGATATAAGTCATACTGCTTACCAGCATGTCATACTTTGGTTCGACGGTATTGTTGGATGAAGCGGCCCGGACCGACATTACGCGTACGCTTACGCGAGACTGGTTCTACCGACGTGCTTTGCACACAGGTGGCTGGCGGGTGTCAGTTTCTCCAACTTTAGTTGAATCAAGTGTGGCTACGCCCAGTCCTTGCGAAGGTTAAAACATCATCAACTTGACAAACTATCGTTGTGGTTTTGATGCGTAGGTAAGAACGGTTCTTGCTAAGCCTGTAGCAGCCACGTAAAACTTGCAACAACTAAGTAGAGGACGTCTAACTTGTTTTTGCAGGGCATGTTGTGATGTGATATGGTCAAGACATGATGCTAAATTTTATTGTATGAGATGATCATGTTTTGTAACCTATTTATCGGCAACTGGCAGGAGCCATATGGTTGTCGCTTTATTGTATGTAATGCAATCGCCGTGTAATGCTTTACTTTATCACTAAGCGGTAGCGATAGTCGTAGAAGCATAAGATTGGCGAGACGACAACGATGCTACGATGGAGATCAAGGTGTCGCGCCGGTGACGATGGTGATCATGAAGGTGCTTCGGAGATGGAGATCACAAGCACAAGATGATGATGGCCATATCATATCAGTTATATTGATTGCATGTGATGTTTATCTTTTATGCATCTTACTTTGCTTAGTTATGACAGTAGCATTATAAGATGATCTCTCACTAAATTTCAAGATAAAAGTGTTCTCCCTGAGTATGCACCGTTGCCAAAGTTCGTCGTGCCCAGACACCACGTGATGATCGGGTGTGATAAGCTTTGCGTCCATCTACAACGGGTGCAAGCCAGTTTTGCACACGCAGAATACTCAGGTTAAACTTGACGATCCTAGCATATGCAGATATGGCCTCGGAACACTGAGACCGAAAGGTCGAGCGTGAATCATATAGTAGATATGATCAACAGTGATGTTCACCATTGAAAACTACTCCATTTCACGTGATGATCGGTTATGGTTTAGTTGATTTGGATCACGTGATCACTTAGAAGATTAGAGGGATGTCTTTCTAAGTGGGAGTTCTTAAGTAATATGATTAATTGAACTTTAATTTATCATGAACTTAGTCCTGAGAGTATTTGCATATCTATGTTGTAGATCAATAGCTCGCGTTATTGCTTCCCTATGTTTTATATGTGTTCCTAGAGAAAACTAAGTTGAAAGATGATAGTAGCAATGATGCGGACTGGGTCCGAGATCTGAGGTTTATCCTCATTGCTGCACAGAAGAATTATGTCCTTGATGCACCGCTAGGTGACTGACCTATTGCAGGAGCAGATGCAGACGTTATGAACGTTTGTCTAGCTCAATATGATGACTACTTGATAGTTTAGTGCACCATTCTTAACAGCTTAGAATCGGGACTTCAAAGACGTTTTGAACGTCATGGACCATACGAGATGTTCCAGGAGTTGAATTTAATATTTCAAGTTAATACCCGAGTTGAGAGATATGAAGTCTCCAACAAGTTCTATAGCTAAAAGATGGAGGAGAATAGCTCAAGCAGTGAGCATGTGCTCAGATTGTCTGGGTACTACAATCGCTTGAATCAAGTGGGAGTTAATCTTCCAGATAAAATAGTGATTGACAGAATTCTCTAGTCACCATCACCAAGTTAGTAGAACTTCGTGATGAACTATAATATGCAAGGGATAACGGAAACGATTCCCAAGCTCTTCGTGATGAAAAAATTGGCGAAGGTAGAAATCAAGAAAAACATCAAGTGTTGATGGTTGACAAGACCACTAGTTTCAAGAGAAAGGGCAAAGGGAAGAAGGGGAACTTCAAGAAGAACGGCAAACAAGTTGCTTCTCTAATGAAGAAACGCAAGTCTGGACCTAAGCCTGAGACTAAGTGCTTCTACTGCAAAGGGACTGGTCACTAGAAGCGGAACTACCCCAAGTGTTTGGTGGATAAGAAGGATGGCAAAGTGAACAAAGCTATATTTGATATACATGTTATTGATGTGTACTTTACTAATGTTTATAACAACCCCTCAGTTTTTGATACTAGTTCAGTTGCTAAGATTAGTAACTCGAAATGGGAGTTGCAAAATAAACAGAGATTAGTTAAGGGTGAAGTGACGATGTGTGTTGGAAGTGGTTCCAAGATTGATATGATCATCATCGCACACTCCCTATACTTTCGGGATTAGTGTTGAACCTAAATAAATGTTATTTGGTGTTTGCGTTGAGCATAAATATGATTGGATCATGTTTATTGCAATACGGTTATTCATGTAAGTTAGAGAATAATTGTTGTTTTGTTTACATGAATAAAACCTTCTATGCTCATACACCCAATGAAAATGGTTTGTTGGATCTCGATCGTGGTGGTAAACATTTTCATAATATTGAAGCCAAAAGATGCAAAGTTAATAATGATAGTGCAACTTATTTGTGGCATTGCCATTTAGGTCATATTGGTGTAAAGCGCATGAAGAAAATCCATGTTGATGGGCTTTTGGAATCACTTGATTATGAATCAGTTGATGCTTGCGAACCATGCCTCATGGCCAAGATGACTAAGACTCCGTTCTCTGGAATAATGGAGCGAGCAACATATTTTTTGGAAATCATACATACTGATGTATGTGGTCCGATGAATATTGAGGCTCACGGCAGGTATCATTATTTTCTGATCTTCACAGATGATTTGAGCAGATATGAGTATATCTACTTGATGAAACACAAGTCTGAAATATTTGAAAAGTTCAAAGAATTTCAGAGTGAAGTGGAGAATCATCGTAACAAAAATAAAAGTTTCTACGATATGATCGTAGAAGTAAAATATTTGAGTTACGAGTTTGGCCTTCAGTTAAAACAATGTGAAATAGTTTCACTACTCACGCCACCTGGAACACCAAAGTGTAATGGTGTGTCCGAGCGTCGTAACCGTGCTTTATTAGATATGGTGCGATCTATGATGTCTCTTACCGATTACCACTATCGTTTTGGGGTTATGCATTAGAGACAGCTACATTCATGTTAAATAGGGCACCATCTAAATCCGTTGAGACGACACCGTATGAACTGTGGTTTGGCGAGAAACCTAAGCTGTCGTTTCTTAAAGTTTGGGACTGCGATGCTTATGTGAAAAAGTTTCAACATGATAAGCTCGAACCCAAATTGGAGAAGTAAATCTTCATAGGATACCCAAAAGAAAATGTTGGGTACACATTCTATCATAGATCCGAAGGCAAGATATTCATTGCTGAGAATGGATCCTTTCTAGAGAAGGAGTTTCTCTCGAAAGAAGTGAGTGGGAGGTAAATAGAACTTGATGAGGTAACTGTACCTGCTCCCTTATTGGAAAGTAGTTCATCACAGAAATCTGTTCCTGTGACTACTACACCAATTAGTGAGGAAGCTAATGATGATGATCATGTAACTTCAGATCAAGTTACTACCGAACCTCGTAGGTAAACCAGAGTGAGATCCGCACCAGAGTGGTACGGTAATCCTGTTCTGGAGATCATGTTACTTGACCATGACGAACCTACGAACTATGAGGAAGCGATGATGAGCCCAGATTCCGCGAAGTGGCTTGAGGCCATGAAGTCTGAGATGAGATCCATGTATGAGAGCAAAGTATGGACTTTGATTGACTTGCCCAATGATCGGCGAGCCATTGAGATTAAATGGATCTTCAAGAGGAAGACGGACGCTGATAGTAGTGTTACCATCTACAAAGCTAGAATTGTCGCAAAAAGGTTTTCGACAAGTTCAAGGTGTTGACTACGATGAGAGTTTCTCACTCGTATCTATGCTTAAGTCTGTCCGAATCATGTTAGCAATTGCCGCATTTGTTGAAATCTGGCAAATCGATAAACAAAACTGCATTCCTTAATGGATTTATTAAAGAAGAGTTGTATATGATGCAACAAGAAGGTTTTGTCAATCCTAAAGGTGCTAACAAAATATGCAAGCTCCAGCGATCCATCTATGGACTGGTGCAAGCATCTCAGAGTTGGAATATACGCTTTGATAAGTTTATCAAAGCATATAGTTTTATACAGACTTGTGATACGTCTCCGTCGTATCTACTTTTCCAAACACTTTTGCACTTGTTTTGGACTCTAACTTGTATGATTTGAATGGAACTAACCCGGACTGACGCTGTTTTCAGCAGAATTACCATGATGTTGTTTGATGTGCAGAAAACAAATATTCTCGGAATGACCTGAAACTTCACGGGAGGTCTTAGAAATAATAAGAAAAAATACTCGCCAAATATGAAGACCAGGGGGCCCACACCCTTCTCACAAGGGTGGGGGGCGCCCCCCTACCTCGTGGGCCCCCTGTTGACCCTCCGACGCCAACTCCAACTGTATATATTTGCTTTCGGAGAGAAAAAAATCAGAGAGAAGAAATCAACGCGTTTTACGATACGGAGTCGCCGCCAAGCCCTAAAACCTCTCGGGAGGGCTGATCTGGAGTCCATTCGGGGCTCCAGAGAGGGGGATTCATCGCCGTCGTTATCATCAACCATCCTCCATCACCAATTTCATGATGCTCACCTCGTGCATGAGTAATTCCATCGTAGGCCTGCTGGACGGTGATGGGTTGGATGAGATTTATCATGTAATCGAGTTAGTTTTGTTAGGGTTTGATCCCTAGTATCCATTATGTTCTGAGATTGATGTTGCTATGACTTTGCTATGCTTAATGCTTGTCACTGGGCCCGAGTGCCATGATTTGAGATCTGAACCTATTATGTTTTCATGAGTATATGTGAGTTCTTGATCCTATCTTGCAAGTCTATAGTCACCTACTATGTGTTATGATCCGGCAACCCCGAAGTGACAATAATCGGGACCACTCCCAGTGATGACCATAGTTTGAGGAGTTCATGTATTCACTATGTGCTAATGCTTTGTTCCAGTTCTCTATTAAAAGGAGGCCTTAATATCCCTTAGTTTCCAATAGGACCCCGCTGCCACGGGAGGGTAGGACAAAAGATGTCATGCAAGTTCTTTTCCATAAGCACGTATGACTATATACGGAATACATGCATACATTACATTGATGAATTGGAGCTAGTTCTGTGTCACCCTATGTTATGACTGTTACATGATGAACCGCATCTGGCATAATTATCCATCACTGATCCGGTGCCTACGAGTTTTCCATATACTGGTTTACACTTATTTACTTTCCTGCTGCTACTGTTACAATCACTACAAAATACCAAAAACATTACTTTTGCTGTCTTTACTTTTGTTGCCGCTACCGCCACTATCATATTACTTTGCTACTAAACACTTTGCTGCAGATACTAAGTTTCCAGGTGTGGGTTAATTGACAACTCAGCTGCTAATACTTGAGAATATTTTTTGGCTCCCCTTGTGTCGAATCAATAAATTTGGGTTGAATACTCTACCCTCGAAAGCTGTTGCGATCCCCTATACTTGTGGGTTATCAAGACTAATTTCTGGCGCCGTTGCCGGGGAGCATAGCTCTATTCTTTGAGTCACTTGGGATTTATATCTACTTATCACTATGAAGAACTTGAGAGATCCAAAAACCAAGATCTATCCCTCAACTACGAGGGGAGGTAAGGAACTGCTATCTAGCTCTGCACTTGATTCACCTTATGTTATGAGTAAATTTGCGACACCTACATCTGCTTCTGCTATTCGTTCTGATTTGTCGCATGTTATCGATGATGCCACTTTTGCTATGCATGATACTTATGATGAAACTGCTTCTATGCCTGATACTACTGTGCCCCTTAGTGAATTTCTTGATGAACAAATTGCTAGAGCTAGAGAAAAAGAAATTATTGAATCTGAATACGATGATGATAGTGATGATGAAAATATGCCTGTTATTCCTGAAGGTTATCTTTTTGATAGGGAATCTTCTGCCGCTATTTTTGCTGCAAAGATAGATATGAGCTTAAGAGGTTATTAATTAAATGGAACAAAGAATCACTTAGAGATAAAATGAGACCCGACCCTGCTTTTGCTACTTCACCTATATGTGTTCCTGATAAAGATTATGAATTCTTTGTTGATCCTGATATAATTACTTTGGTTGAATCTGATCTGTTTTATGGCTATGAATCTGAAACTATTGTGGCACATCTTACTAAGTTAAATGATATAGCTGCCCTGTTTACTAATGATGAGAGATCACGTTACCTTTATATACTCAAAATATTTCCGTTCTCATTAAAGGGTGATGCTAAGATATGGTTTAATTCTCTTGAACCTGGTTGTGTGCGTAGTCCCCAGGATATGATTTATTACTTCTCTGCTAAATATTTCCCTACTCATAAGAAACAAGCTGCTTTGAGGGAAATATACAACTTTGTGCAAATTAAAGAAGAGAGTCTCCCACAAGCTTGGGGGAGGCTTCTCAAGTTACTTAATGCTTTGCCTGATCATCCTCTTAAGAAACCTGAAATACTTGATATCTTTTATAATGGACTAATGATGCTTCCAGAGATTACCTGGATAGTTGTGCTAGTTCTCTTTTCAGGGAAAGAACACCGGATGAAGCTGAAATTCTATTGAATAATATGTTGACAAATGAAAATAATTGGGCACCTCCTGAGCCAGCTCCTGAGCCATCTCCTGCTCCAATTACTGAGCCTATTCCTAAACCAACTCTGAAGAAGAGAGGTGTTCTATTTCTCAGTCCCAAAGATATGCAAGAGGCAAAGAAATCTATGAAAGAAAAAGGTATTAAAGCTGAAGACATTAAGAATTTACCTCCTATTGAAGAAATACATGGTCTTAATATACCGCCTGTTGAAGAAACATATGATCTCAATTATTTATTTACTGAAGAACCTCCTGATCCCAATATCCCGACACAGGTAGTAAAGGTAAATTCTCTCTATAGATATGATAAAGCTGAAGTCCCTCCTACTAAAATTGCTAGTCAATGCTTGGATGAGTTTGATAACTTTATGTATAAGCAAGATGACTTCAATGCTTATTTTGGTAGACAATTAAAAGAAAATGCTTATATGATTAGACGCTTGGGTGATTGTATGGCTAATATTAAAGGTGAACTTAAACTTGTTAGCAAACATGCTTCTATGGTTATCACTCAAGTAGAACAAGTACTTAAGGCTCAAAAAGAAGTGCTTGATGAAATGAATAGTAAGAAAAATGATTATGCTATTAGAGTGGCTACTAGAACTGGTAGAATGACTCAGGAACCTTTGTATCCTGAAGGCCACCCTAAGAGAATCGAGCAAGATTCTCAAAGAAATAATATTGATGTTCCTAGTTCTTCTAAAAAGAAGAAGAAGAAAAATGATAGAACTGTGCAAACTTCTAGTGAACCTATTGCTGAACCACCTGATAATCCAAATGATATATCTGTGTCTGATGCTGAAACACAATCTGGTAATGAACATGAACCTAATAAAAATATTAATGATGATGTTCATGATGATGCTCAACCTAGTAACGATAATGATGTAGAAATTGAACCTGCTATTGATCTTGATAACCCACAATCAAAGAATCAACATTATGATAAAAGAGACTTTGTTGCTAGGAAACATGGTAAAGAAAGGGAACCTTGGGTTCAGAAACCCATTCCTTTTCCTTCAAAACCATCCAAGAAAAAGGATGATGAGGATTTTGAGCGCTTTGCTGAAATGATTAGGCCTATCTTTTTGCGTATGAGATTAACTGATGTGCTCAAAACAAATCCTTATGCTAAATATATGAAGGATAGCATTACTAATAAAATAAAGATACCGGAAGCTGAAATTTCCACCATGCTTTCTAATTACACTTTTAAGGGTGGAATACCAAAGAAACTTGGAGACCCTCGAGTACCTACTATACCTTGCTCCATTAAAAATAATTATATTAAAACTGCTTTATGTGATCTTGGAGCCGGTGTTAGTGTTATGCCTCTCTCTTTATATCGTAGACTTGACTTGAATAAGCTGACACCTACTGAAATATCTTTGCAAATGGCCGATAAATCAATTGCTATACCTGCCGGTATTTGTGAGGATGTGCCTGTTGTGGTTGCAAACGTTACTATTTTAACGGACTTTGTTATACTTGATATTCCCGAGGATGATAGTATGTCTATTATTCTTGGAAGACCTTTTCTTAATACTGCAGGGGCTGTTATTGATTGCAACAAAGGCAATGTCACTTTTCATGTTAATGGTAATGAGCATACGGTACACTTTCCGAGGAAACAACCTCAAGTTCATAGTATCAACTCTATTGGAAAAATTCCATCGATTATATTTAGAGGTTTTGAATTTCCTCTTCCTACTATCAAGAAGAAATATGATATTCTTATTATTGGGGATGTGCATATCCCCGTTGAGGTAACTTAGTGTTATTCGAAATTTCTCCGGTTTCATGATTATCGGAATGAGTTTGTTAACAAGACTTGATCAACCTTGTTAGTGGATTCTTTTTGATGAGCATGAGATGGATGAAACTAGAAGCACAAACTTCTGTACCCTCTCTATATTTTCTGTTATTTATATATTAAATAAAGTAAAAAATAGTATTTTTCTGTCTGTTTCCTGACTTATCCGTGCAATATAAAAATATCCCGAAAATAAAAGTCCTCAGAATGCCATGCCAATTTAATATGATTTTTTCGGGAATATTTGAGGATTTACTGTGCAAAAATTACCGCGGGAGGAGCTGCCACCTGGCCACGAGGGTGGTGGGCGCCCCCCCTATAGGACGCGCCCCCCTGCCTCGTGGGCCCACGGTGGCCCTCCTCCACTTATCCTAGCACCCATCTTCTTCCTCTATCTCACACAAACCCGAAAAACCAACTCAAGCACGAGTTCCAGCCAGTTTTGCTGTGATTTTTGATCTCCTTGCTCAAAGCACCTCTCGCAAAACTGCTTGGGGAGATTGTTCCTTGGTATGTGACTCCTCCATTGGTCCACTTAGTTTTTGTTCTAGTGCTTTATTCTTTGAAAATTTGTGCTACATAGGTGACCATGTTCTTGAGCTTGCATGTCAAATTTATATGGTTCCAAGTAGTTCTAATGCTTGATATAGGCTCTAGGCACTTGTAGGAGTAGTTGCTATTAGTTTTATTGAATTTGGTTCACTTTTATTTTGAAGTTACTAAAAATTTCAGATTTTTTCAGAAAATGATGAGGAGATTATTGAGGGGCTCATCGAGCCAAAGCTTGAAGGAAAAGGCACCGAAGCGTAAGTATAATTTGCCATGCACCGCGGAGATTCGGGCGTGTGAATGGCCTTCTGATGATTTCTTGAGAGCAGCCGGTATCTATAAAGATTTTCATGAATTGGCTCACAATGTAGGCCTCACCACTTTCCTCCACGACCAATGCGATTAGTATCTCTTGCTCACAAATACCTTTGTGTAAAACTTTCATTTTCATTCTAGGGACTCACCACCTACGGTGGTGTTTCATTTATATGATGAGCATAAGGAAATGTCACTTTATGATTTCTGTCGAGTTTGTTTAGTCCCTTTTGAGGGCAAGACAGAAGAACCACATCATCATGATGTGGTTGGGTTTATTGATAATATCACTGTAGGAGAAACCAGGAAGGTTTCCGATGCACGAATCACTAGCATACATTTTCCTGTTTTGCGTTACTTTGCACTATTTGCTAGTCATTATTTAATTGGACGTGGAAATTCTGGAAACCTGAGTATCCCTGATTTAATTATTCTGCTCCAAGGTTTATACAGTGATAACACTTTTAGTTTGGGCGGTATTATTTCTAGACGGTTAAATATGAACCGTACTAAGGGCCCCATCTTTGGAGGCATCTATGCCACACGCCTAGCCGCACATTTTAACATACCTATTAGGCATGCTGAGAAGGAAGTAAAGGTGCTGCCCCGTGTTTATCTAGATCATAAAAGTATGGTGGCACATGATTTTATTGTTAAGAATAGGGCAGGAGAGCTTAAGTATCAATTGTTCTTTAATAAACATCATCCTGAGACTATTACCTTGCCTGCTCCTTCTTTGTTTGATTTGACTGCAGGCATGTACCTTGTTCTGTTGGCGGCTATTCACGCCTACCGGAACCCTGCACCAGTCGAGGAGCCAGAACCGGAACCACAATTTGATCCTTCACGACAGTCTAACTATCAATGGCGGGATCCGGAGATGATTGCCAGCCAATGGCAATCGGAGCCTTCTTCTTCCTCATCACAGTACGACCCCAACAACTATTATTATGGATATCCGCCAGGCCAGCCGTGGCCATAGACCAACTTAGGCCAAAAGCCTAAGCTTGGGGGAGTACGTATTTCTCACCACCATTACATTTATGTTCACACACACTCATTGCTAGATGTCGGTGCTCATACTTTTTCACTGTAATATCCATGCTAGTTTATTTTCTTTTTCCTGCTTTCTTCTTGTGTGTTTGTTAAACCTTAAGAAAAACCAAAAAAATTAGTAGTAGTTTATTTCTCTGCTGTAGTAGTATTAATTAAAAAGAAAACCCAAAAATATTTCCCGTTCTTCTTTTGCTTGTTGGGAGCTTTCCTGTGTAAATAGCTTTATTTCTTTTCTTTTCTTTGGGGGTCAGTAGGAGAAGACCATAGTTAAATTGTTGAAGTGACTCTTATATGCATTATTGTTGATTTAACCCAGAGCCCATATTGCCTTGTCTTCACCTGTTTATTGAATGCTTGCAGATTCCAGCTTAGTCCAATGCACGTGCGCTCTTATTATTATTCACACCGTTCGGTCGTGCAAGTGAAAGGCAATTATGATGATATATGATGGACTGACTGAGATGAGAAAAGCTGGTATAAACTCGACCTCTTTTGTTTTTGTAAATATGATGAGCCCGCCGTTCTTGATGCAGCTTATTATGAATAAACATGTTTGCAATGACAATTAGAGATCAGAGTTGCTTGTGCCATGCTTGATTAGCTATGAGTTATAATGATTTACATTGTATGCCGACATGCTATTGAGATGATTATGATGTGGTATGATAGGGTGTTATCCTCCTTTGAATGATTTAAGTGACTTGACTTGGCACATGTTCACGCATGTAGTTGAAACAAAATCAACATAGCCTTCACGATATTTATGTTCATGGTGGATTATATCCTACTCATGCTTGCATCCAATGTTTATTAATTTTAATGCATGTACATGGCTGTTGTCGCTCTCTAGTTGGTCGCTTCCCAGTCTTTTGCTAGCCTTCACTTGTACTAAGCGGGAATACTGCTTGTGCATCCAATCCCTTAAAACCCCAAAGTTATTCCAGATGAGTCCACCATACCTTCCTATATGCGGTATCTACCTGCCGTTCCAAGTAAATTTGTATGTGCCAAACTCTAAACCTTCAAATAAACATTCTGTTTTGTATGCTCGAATAGCTCATGTATCAACAAAGGCCGTCCTTATCTTCCGTGTTAGGCGGGTTATTCTCAAGAGGAGTGGATTCCGCTCCTCACTCACGAGAAAATGGCTGGTCACCGGGATGCCCAGTCCCATGCTTTATGCAAACTAAATCAAAATTAATTGCAAACAAAACTCCCCCTGGGACCTGATGTATGTTGGAGGCACTCGTTGTTTCGAGCAAGCCATGGATTGATGCTTGTTGGTGGAGGGGGAGTATAAACTTTACCATTCTGTTTGGGAACCGCCTATAATGTGTTTAGCATGGAAGATATCGCCGTCTCTTAGTTGTTACGTTGACAATGAAAGTATACCGCTCAAAATACAATTTATCTCTATTTCAAAACCGAGCTCTGGCACCTCTACAAATCCCTGTTTCCCTCTATGAAGGGCCTATCCATTTACTTTTATGTTGAGTCATCACCCTCTTATTAAAAAGCACTAGCTGGAGAGCGCAGCCGTCATTTGCATTCATCACTGTTAATTTATATTGGGTATGACTATGATTGGATCTCTTTTACCATGAATTACAATGTCTAGTCAGTCCTTGATCTTTAAAGGTGCTCTGCATTTATGTTTTGCGGTCTCAGAAAGGGCTAGCGAGATACCATCTTGTTATATCATATTATGATTGTTTTGAGAAAGTGTTGTCATCCGAGATTTATTATTATGACTTGCTAGTTGATTATGCTATTGATATGAGTAATGATGACACCTGAGAATTATTGCAAGTGTGGTTAGTTATGATCTATGCTGAAAACTTGAATACTGGCTTGACATAGTTACAACAACAAGAGCAAACAGAGTTTGTAAAAGTTATTCTTTCTTTCTTTCAGTTTGTCAACTGAATTGCTTGAGGACAAGCAAGGGTTTAAGCTTGGGGGAGTTGATATGTCTCCGTCGTATCTACTTTTCCAAACACTATTGCCCTTGTTTTGGACTCTAACTTGTATGATTTGAATGGAACTAACCCGGATTGACGCTGTTTTTAGCAGAATTACCATGATGTTGTTTTATGTGCAGGAAACAAATATTCTCGGAATGACCTGAAACTTCACGGGAGGTCTTAGAAAAAATAATAAAAAATCCTCGCCAAATATGAAGACCAGGGG
Organism: Triticum dicoccoides; assembly: GCF_002162155.2. Taxonomy (NCBI): domain Eukaryota; kingdom Viridiplantae; phylum Streptophyta; class Magnoliopsida; order Poales; family Poaceae; genus Triticum; species Triticum dicoccoides. The sequence goes on along the minus strand of NC_041388.1, from coordinate 563,136,251 downwards.
GCCCACACCCTTCTCACGACGGTGGGGGGCGCGCCCCCTACCTCGTGGGCCCCCTATTGACCCTCCGACGCCAACTCCAACTCTATATATTTGCTTTCGGAGAGAAAAAAATCAGAGAGAAGAAATCATCGCGTTTTACGATACGGAGCCACCGCCAAGCCCTAAAACCTCTCGGGAGGGCTGATCTGGAGTCCGTTCGAGGCTCCGGAGAGGGGGATTCGTCGCCGTGGTCATCATCAACCATCCTCCATCACCAATTTCATGATGCTCACCGCCGTGCATGAGTAATTCCATCGTAGGCTTGCTGGACGGTGATGGGTTGGATGAGATTTATCATGTAATCGAGTTAGTTTTGTTAGGGTTTGATCCCTAGTATCCATTATGTTCTGAGATTGATGTTGCTATGACTTTGCTATGCTTAATGCTTGTCACTAGGGCCCGAGTGCCATGATTTTAGATCTGAACCTATTATGTTTTCATGAATATATGTGAGTTTTTGATCCTATCTTGCAAGTCTATAGTCACCTACTATGTGTTATGATCCGGCAACCCCGAAGTGACAATAATCGGGACCACTCCCGGTGATGACCATAGTTTGAGGAGTTCATGTATTCACTATGTGCTAATGCTTTGTTCCGGTTCTATATTAAAAGGAGGCCTTAATATCCCTTAGTTTCCAATAGGACCCCGCTGCCACGGGAGGGTAGGACAAAAGATGTCATGCAAGTTCTTTTCCATAAGCACGTATGACTATATACAAAATACAAGCCTACATTACATTGATGAATTGGAGCTAGTTCTGTGTCACCCTATGTTATGACTGTTACATGATGAACCACATCCGACATAATTATCCATCACTGATCCGGTGCCTACGAGTTTTCCATATACTGGTTTACGCTTATTTACTTTCCTACTGCTACTGTTACAATCACTACAAAATACCAAAAACATTACTTTGCTGTCTTTACTTTTGTTGCCGCTACCGCCACTATCATATTACTTTGCTACTAAACACTTTGCTGCAGATACTAAGTTTCCAGGTGTGGTTGAATTGACAACTCAGCTGCTAATACTTGAGAATATTCTTTGGCTCCCCTTGTGTCGAATCAATAAATTTGGGTTGAATACTCTACCCTCGAAAGCTGTTGCGATCCCCTATACTTGTGGGTTTTCAACTTGCAGCGAAGCCTGTATTTACAAGAAAGTGAGTGGGAGCACTACAACATTTCTGATAAGTATATGTCTATGACATATTGTTGATTGGAGATAATGTAGATTTATTCTGCAAAGCATAAAGGAATGTTTGAAAGGAGTTTTTCAAAGAAAGACCTCGGTGAAGTTGCTTACATATTGAGCATCAAGATCTATAGAGATAGATCAAGACGCTTGATAAGTTTTTCAATGAGTACATACCTTGACAAGATTTTGAAGTAGTTCAAAATGGAACAGTCAAAGAAGGAGTTCTTGCCTATGTTACAAAGGTGTGAAGTTGAGTAAGACTCAAAAAAACCCGACCACGACAGAAGATAGAGAGAGAATGAAAGTCATTCCCTATGCCTCAGCCATAGGTTCTACAAAGTATGCCATGCTGTGTACCAGACCTATTGTATACCCTGCCCTGAGTTTGGCAAGGGAGTACAATAGTGATCTAGGAGTAGATCGCTGGACATTGGTCAAAATTATCCTTAGTGGAATAAGGACATGTTTCTCGATTATGGAGGTGACAAAAGGTTCATCGTAAAAGGTTACATCGATGCAAGTTTTGACACTGATCCAGATGACTCAAAGTCTCAATCTGGATACATATTGAAAGTGGGAGCAATTAGCTAGAGAATCTTAGTGCAGAGCATTGTTGACATAGAAATTTGCAAAATACTTACGGATCTGAATGTGGCAGACCCATTGACTAAACTTCTCTCACAAGCAAAACATGATCACACCTTAGTACTCTTTGGGTGTTAATCACATAGAGATGTGAACTAGATTATTGAATCTAGTAAACCCTTTGGGTGTTGGTCACATGAAAATGTGAACCATGGGTGTTAATCACATGGTGATGTGAACTATTGATGTTAAATCACATGGCGATGTGAACTAGATTATTGACTCTAGTGCAAGTGGGAGACTGAAGGAAATATGCCCTAGAGGCAATAATAAAGTTATTATTTATTTGCTTATTTCATGATAAATGTTTATTATTCATGCTAGAATTGTATTAACCGGAGACATAATACATGTGTGAATACATAGACAAACAGAGTGTCACTAGTATGCCTCTACTTGACTAGCTCGTTGAATCAAAGATGGTTAAGTTTCCTAGCCATAGACATGAGTTGTCATTTGATTAACGGGGTCACATCATTAAAGAATGATGTGATTGACTTGACCCATTCCGTTAGCTTAGCACTTGATCGTTTAGTTTGTTGCTATTGCTTTCTTCATGACTTATACATGTTGCTATGACTATGAGATTATGCAACTCCTGTTTACCGGAGGAACACTTTGTGTGCTACCAAACATCACAACGTAACTGGGTGATTATAAAGGTGCTCTACAGGTGTCTCCGAAGGTACTTGTTGGGTTGGCGTATTTCAAGATTAGGATTTGTCACTCCGATTGTCGGAGAGGTATATCTGGGCCCTCTCGGTAATGCACACCACTTAAGCCTTGCAAGCATTGCAACTAATGAGTTAGTTGGAGGATGATGTATTACAGAACGAGTAAAGAGACTTGCCGGTAATGAGATTGAACTAGGTATTAAGATACCGACGATCGAATCTCGGGCAAGTCTACATTGTTCTCGAACCCGTAGGGTCCGCACACTTAATGTTACGATGACAGTTTCATTATGAGTTTATATGTTTTGATGTACCGAAGGTTGTTCGGAGTCCCGTATGTGATCACGGACATGACGAGGAGTCTCGAAATGGTTGAGACATGAAGATTGATATACTGGAAGCCTATGTTTGGACATCGGAAGTGTTCCGGGTGAAATCGGCATTTTACCGGAGTACCGGGAGGTTACCGGAACCCCCCGGTAACCTAATGGGCCTTAATGGGCCTAGTGGAGGAAGAGGAGAGGAGGCCAAGGGGAAGCCGCGCGCCCCTCCCCCCCAAGCCCGAATTGGACAAGGAAGGGGGGCGGCGCCCCCCTTTCCTTTCCCCTCTCTCTCTCCTTCCCCCCCAAGTCCTAGTCCAACATGGAAAAGGGGGGGGGGGAGTCCTACTCCCAGTAGGAGTAGGACTCCTCCTGGCGCGCCCCTTGCCTGGCCGCACCTCCTCCCCCTTGCTCCTTTATATACGGGGGCAGGGGGGCACCCCATAGACAACAATTGATCTCTTAGCCGTGTGCGGTGCCCCCTCCACCATAATCCTCGATAATATTGTAGCGGTGCTTAGGCGAAGCCCTGCGACAGTAGAACATCAAGATCGTCACCACGCCGTCGTGCTGACGGAACTCTTCCCCGACATTCTGCGGGATCGGAGTCCGGGGATCGTCATCGAGCTGAACGTGTGCTAGAACTCGGAGGTGCCGTAGTTTTGCTGCTTGATCGGTCGGGCCGTGAAGACGTACGACTACATCAACCGCGTTGTTCTAACGCTTCCGCTTTTGGTCTACGAGGGTACGTGGACAACACTCTCCTCTCTCGTTGCTATGCATCACCATGATCTTACATGTGTGTAGGATTTTTTTTGAAATTACTACGTTCCGCAACAATATGGACATATATAGGCAAAAGAAGTCGGTCAGGGGAGCCACGAGGGGCCCACGAGGGTGGGGGGCGCACCCAGGGGGGTAGGGCGTGCCTCCGTGACTCGTGGCTTCCTCGAAGCTTCCCTGACGTCTACTCCAAGTCTCCTGGATTGCTTCCGTTCCAAAAATAACCCTCCCGAAGGTTTCATTCTGTTTGGACTCCATTTGATATTCCTTTTCTTCGAAACACTGAAATAGGCAATAAAACAACACTTTGGGGTGGGCCTCCGGTTAATAGGTTAGTCCCAAAAATAATATAAAAGTCTATAATAAAGCCCATAGACATCCAAAACGGGTAATATAATAGCATGGAACAATAAAAAATTATAGATACGTTGGAGACGTATCACTGTACTTAAAATATCAGCTCGGTTCGAGGGGCTTGAGTTTCATCACGTGGCTCGAGAGAGCAATCAGGTAACGGGCATCCTTGCTCGCATGGGGTCTAAGCGTGACCCCGTCCCACCTAACACATTAGTGGAAAGGCTCTTCAAGCCATCTGTGGTATGGCAGGACGAGAGCAGTAACATCATTCCGGATTCGATCACACCTCCGGATTCCGAATACAATCCCGATATCATCGGGGGCTCGGCCACCGAACCAACGCCATCGGCTCATGTAATCATGGCGGTAATCACCCCATGGACCGAACCCTTCCTGGCCTACCTCAATAGGCGAGAGCTCCCCGAGGATCAGAATGAGGCTCGATGCATTGTCCGACGCTCGGAAGCCTACAAGGTTCATGAAGGAGAGCTCTACAAGAAAAGTACTACAGGAGTCCTTCAAAGGTGTATCTCCGAAGAAGAGGGGTGGCAGCTCTTGGCCGAAATCCATGCTAGTCTTAGCGGTCATCATGCCATAGCTCGGGCCCTTGCAAGTAAAGCCTTCCGAACTGGATTTTTCTGGCCTACGACCCGAGCAGATGCGCAAGACCTTGTCCAGCGTTGTGTAGGATGCCAGCTTTTCGCTGTAACATCCCAAATTTCTAATTTGGAATGTTATACATAGGTCATCATGTGCATATCATATTTTATTTGCATTTTGGTTTTGTGATCCTAAAATCCTAAGCAACTTAAGGACTCATGGAGAGAGTTGGGGATTTTATTATTTTCATATTTGAAATTTTCTCAAATATTGAAAAGTGGATCATTTAGGTTTTATTATTTTTCTCTTCGAAAAATATTTCATATTAAAAATATATGAGAGGGGATAATATGACTTCTCCAAAATAAATGAAATATTGGAGGAAAAAAATATATTAAAATCAAATAAATATTTTATTTGGATTTTATCGCTATTTTACTTGAATTAGAAAAATATGCATTTTTCAAAATTACATTTTAGGCCAGAAAAATGTTCACTTTGTTCTAAATATTTTATTTAGATGGTGAAAATTTGTTTTGACATTTTTAGATTTTTATTTAATTAATTAGGATTTTCCTCGATGAACCATTTTTAAAAAAAAACTTCCAACCGACCTAATGGGCCGTGCCCGAGCCGGACTCCATCCGGCCAGGCTTTATAAGCCAGCCCGAGGCCCAAGCCGCCGCGCCCCAAACCCTAACCTTAGCCACCTGCAGCCGCCCGCGCCGCCGTCCGCCGCTAGCGCCGCTGCGCCGCCGTCTGCCGCCCGCGCCGCCGTCCGCCGCCGCGCCGCCTTCTACCGCCCGCGCCGCCATCCGCCGTCCGTCGCCCCGTCACTGCGCCGCCTCGCCGGAGTTCGTCGCCGCCAGTTTTTCACCGGTTTTCGTCGGTTTTACTTTCGGTAAAAACCTATATCAGTTTTTTATTAGATTGTGTTTTATTTCGGTTTTTTCCGGTTTAGTTTATTTAACGAATGTTCGTTCGTTTAGATCTGTTAGTGAACGATTTTCGTTAGATTGGTTCTGTTAGCGAATGTTCATTCGTTAGTTTTTCTTTTTATTTTCTTTTTCGTCCAGGGACCTATCCGCGATTATTTTTATCACAGATTAGCCCCTGATTTTCAAACCCTCGCCGTTTCTTAACCGTTTGTCCAAATCCAGTGAAACCAACGCCAAAATCTTCGTCTCGAATCCCTCTTTCCGTTGAATCAACTAGAACAAGGTTTTGACAAATTTAAAATTTGGTTTCAAGCAGATTTGTCTGTGAAGCTCTTTTGACCGTAGTTTCAGTTCCGTATCTCCGTTTTGATCAATTCTTTTTGCAAATCGAACCTCTTCAGTTGAAATTTCAGTTTGGATCTTCTTATTTGAAGTTTGACCCTTGCATATTTGCTTGAGTGATTATGTATGCTATTGTTTGTTTGTGATAGAATTCCCGGAGTGCGCAGCGTGCTACTACGAGTCAGTAGGTTTTGCGAATCATCAGCAAGGCAAGTAACACATTGATCATACCCCTCTATTACCCAGTTTTATGCATTAGTTCAACCCTCAAACATTGCATGAGTAGGATCTTTTAACATGTGGGTTTTGGGAAGTAGTTGATGAGGTAGAACCTATGGCCCTTTTATTATCAAACTCTGGGAGTTACTTCTACGTTATGCTTGTAATGCCATGCTATGGTCGTAGACGTGGATTGGGTTTGAGTGTATACATAAAAGATGTGAGATTCTTAATTGATGGTTTACTTAAGGTGGCTACTTAAACACACATTTGGGTGGATTGGTTGCGGGCACCTAGGGATATACCAGTGTTGTCCTTTTTGGTTCGCCACCCAGGCTCAAAGGGGTCATAAGATTATTCATGCTAGAAACTTCCGTGTGCAGCCACAAGCTATTATGGGCTCTAGCATAGTGGAGTAAGTTGCATGACCTCTTCCAGTGGTAGGCTAGCAGATGTAGGGGATGTAGGTTGGTACTGTCTACCTGGGGTTAGAGTTAATGCTTCTGAAAAACTGTGTCTCGATCATCCGTTTCTCAAACACCTTGTAGTGCGAGAAATCCAACGGAGGAGATCGAGTATTGTGGGGAAAAGTGCGCAAACCTCTACAGAGTGTACAAACTAATCATGGTTAGCCGTGTCCCCGGTTATGGACATCTTGAATATCTGGTTCTTGGAATATCATGTGGATCTCATCACCCTAAATTAATTTGTTGGGATGGTAATTACTTTTAATTGGGATTGAGATGGGGTTATACCATTCTCAATGTTTTTCAACTACCATGATAGTTAAATAAAATATATTCCTTTATTGTAGGAAAAAATTGGCTTTTCGCAAAAACATTGTAACCATAGAGCCTCCACCAGCCATATGTGCATATGGTGATAGTCTTTACTTGTTTCATTGCTCTACTGCGTTATTTTTCCAGCATATTCCAAGTGCTGACCCGTTTCGGGCTGCAACATATCATGTTGCAGACTTTTCAGACGAAGAGTAAGGTGTGCTAGGTCGTTGTCGTGCACTCAACTATGCCGTTGGAGTTGATGGACTGACTTTATCTTCCAAGCCTTCCGCTGTTATCGTAATTAGATGGCCTTAAGCCATATTTATTGTAACGAGTTCTCTTTTGAGACATTCGATGTAATAAGTGTGTGATTGCTACTCTATTATAAATCCTTCGAAGTACTATGTGTGTCAGCATTACCGATCCAGGGATGACACCGAAGCACAGAGATTCAACCGTTTGAGGTCGGATCGCTACAAGATGGTATCAGAGCACACACTGAATGTAGGACACGACCACTAAGATGAGCCATATGTCACTATTCTCTACTCATTTCTGACTTCTCTCCATTTTCTACTCTATTGGATGGCAGACACGAGGAACAAGTTTGCACAGCCGGATGAAGACACACCTTTTGGACGACACTTGAAGGAAGTCACTAGGTACCTGAACATTGGAATACCGAGCTTCACCGGGACCTACACCGCCACTTTACCAGAAGATGAACATTGGATGATTCGACTTCAAGTTCCAGGAAGAACATTCACACTAGTAACTGAGCCCATAGAGTTTTCCTTTGATGCACGAACCTGGAGTCTAGGAAAGAGCATGGCAGCCCATATCGCCATAGGACGCATTGGCAAAGTTCATCACAAGGATCTTAAGGACACCATCTATCAGATATGTGGGCGCCGAGATGAACAATGGGAGATGATCAGCACCAGGAAGGACAGGTCCATTGCAGCTTACATCCAGGAGTTAAACCATCACATACGGCGCCAGGAGAACCAAATGTGCGCAAGCATGATAGATCTGAAGAAGTTGATGACTAGGAACATGGAGCTCGAAGAGGAAGTCAAGCCTACACACGACGGATACAAGGAGGAAATTACCGTACTAGTGGAGATGAATGACGACCTGACAAGGAAGCTAGGAGTATTCATGGGAGACCCTGCGCCAGGAGGAGATGACGACCACCCCAAGGACTATATCATCATCGACGACACCGACTCCGACCCCAGTGATGATGATTATGAAGACGAAGCTGGAGCAGATATCATGGAGTCTTCTACCGATCAAAATTTCTAGTAGACCACCATACTAATATTAGTATTTCCCCCATGTATATATTAGTAGTCCGAGCACTGTAACAATAGTTAGATCGATTGTATGCCCCTGTTTGATACTGTTTTGGGAGTGATATTGATTGTGTTTGTCTCATGTGCATATGGGTAGTGCTTTCTCACTAGACCTCATTCTATTCTAATCTCTCCCCTCTAAACCCATCAGATGCCTCCGAGACATGAGCCCAGATTTGTCTTCTCACCGGATCTCATCAGTTGATCCAACAACAGAATACACTGATGCAGTTGCTAGTTCAGAATCAAGGCAACAACAACAACAACAACAACAACAACAACAACAATAACAACAACCCACCGCCACCACCTCCAGTTGACAACTTAGCCCATTTTCTAAGGTTACAACCGCCGGTGTTTTCCAGTAGCACCAAGCCCATTGTTGCTGATTGGCTACGCAGGATTGGAAGGGAGTTGACGACTGCAGGTTGCACATATGCTGAGAAGGTGCGTTTTGCCGCACACCAATTGGATGAACCTGCAACCTCATGGTGGGAGAATTACACAGCCACCTTCCCTATAGCCAATGTTACTTGGGAGCAGTTTCAGCAAGCATTCTGCACTGCTCACGTCTCAACTGGAGCTATGAGCATGAAGAAGCATGAGTTTCGCAGCTTACGCCAGGGCAACCGTACTATAGGGCAGTACATTGAGGAGTTTAGCAAGTTAGCTCGCTATGCCCCGGATGATGTGGCCACATATGCCGCGAAGCAAGCGAAATTTATGGAAGGGCTGAACAATGAGATGAGTGTGCAGTTGACGGTGGCAACATTTAACAACTACTAGGAGTTGGTAGATAAGGCCCTTATGATTGAAGGAAAGCAGCAGCAAATTGAGAGCCGCAAAAGGAAGAATGGACAAGGGAAGTACAATTCAGGAGCTCAGCAGAAGCCACATTTTACCCCGAACCTGAGAGGATTTACCCATAACCATGGAGGCCATACCCACAATGGAGGAAGTTCGCATTACCACAATGGCTCTAGGAATGGAAATGGGAACGGAGCAAGCAGTTAGAACCGCTCTAACCCAGCTACACCCGCCAAGAAGGACCAAAGTCACATTACTTGTTTCAAGTGCGGGAAGACTGGACACTATGCCAATGAGTGTCCTGAACTCAAGAATGGAAAGGGCAATGGAAGATCTAGGAAGAAGCCCAACCCTTTCAATAAGGGACAGGTGAACCACGTGAACGTGGAGGAGGTTGAAGAGCAGCCATACGCAGTTATCGGTAAGTTTTTGGTTAAGTCCTTTACCACTCTCGTTCTTTTCGATACTGGTGCATCACATTCATATATTTCAAGGGAATTTGTGGACAAGTTTAAGTTACCCACCTTAGCCCTTAGGACACCCTTGTTAGTAAGCTCACCAGGAGCAGAGTATATGGCTAGCCGATGGTGCGACCGGATACCCTTAAACATTGGCAACCATATTTTCCCCTCAGACCTAATAATTCTAGAGTCACAAGGATTGGATGTGATACTGGGTATGGATTGGCTATCGAAGTATGGAGGAAACATTGACTATGCTAGTAGGTCGATTCTACTCACCACCCTGAGGGAAAAAGGATTAAGTATGTATCCAGGCATACCCCAAAAAGGACTCACGTAAATTCCCTCACGGGAGTTGTTCAGTAAGAAGTGCCTGTAGTGAAGGATTATCCGGATGCATTTCCAAGGAACTACCAGGCATGCCGCCAGACCGAGACATTGAGTTTTTGATAGAGCTATTGCCAGGCACCGGACCAATATTGAAGAGACCATACCGGTTGCCCGCGAATGATCTGGAGGAGATTAAGAAACTGATTAATGAGTTATTGGAGGAAGGTTACATTCGACGAAGCTCGTCACCATGGGGAGCCCTAGTGCTCTTGGTTGAGAAGAAGGATAAATCTCTGAGAATGGTGGTTAATTATCGTGCATTGAATGAAGCAACGATCAAGAACAAGTACCCACTGCCGATGATCAATGCTTTGTTTGACCACCTGCAAGGAGCTAAAGTATTTTCCAAGATCGATCTTCGATCAGGATACCACCAACTGAAGATCCAAGAGCAGGATATACCCAAGACAACTTTCACCACAAGGTACGGGCTATATGAGTACATGGTTATGTCATTTGGATTGACTAACGCCCCTGCCTATTTCATGGGTATGATGAATAAGGTGTTCATGGAGTTCTTTGATAAATTTGTTGTGGTATTCATTGATGACATTTTGGTATACTTGAAGAATGAAGAAGAGCATAAGGAGCATTTGGGTTTAGTTCTCGAGAAGCTCAGAGAGCATCGGTTATATGCCAAGTTCAGCAAATGTGAGTTTTGGTTGAAGGAAGTAGGATTCCTTGGACATGTTATATCAGGAGAAGGTATAGCAGTAGACCCTACTAAGGTTCAGTCAGTCACTGAGTGGTTGGCACCCACCTCAGTTGGAGAGATCCGCAGTTTTCTTGGACTCGCAGGATATTATCGGAGATTCATTGAGAATTTCTCTAAGATTGCGAAGCCTATGACGGAGTTGTTGAAGAAGGACACCAAGTTCAAATGGACAGATGAATGTGAGGCAAGTTTCCAGGAGCTGAAGAAACGTTTGGTTACAGCCCCAGTGCTGATTCTGCCGGATATATGCAAGGATTTCCAAGTGCATTGCGACGCATCTCGCTTAGGACTTGGAGGCATGCTTATGCAGGACAGAAGAGTTGTTTCGCATGCCTCACGATAGCTTCGACCGCATGAGTTGAATTATGCCACACATGATTTGGAGTTAGCAGCTGTAGTGCATGCACTCAAGACCTGGAGACATTTTTTATTGGGAATCATTGTGATGTGTACATGGATCATAAGAGTTTGAAGTACATTTTCACACAGAAGGAGTTGAATCTCAGGCAAAGGAGATGGTTGGAGCTTATAAAGGATTATGATATGAAGCTGCATTATCACCTAGGGAAGGCCAATGTCGTAGCAGACGCTTTGAGCTGGAAGAGGTATGCCAATACCCTCGTAAGCGGAGGACTGTCAACGGAGTTAGCTTAAGATCTAAGGGAGCTTCGTTTGGAGATAGTCCCTAGAGGTTTTGTGGCAACATTGGAAATTCAGTCAAAATTGTTGGGAAAAATTCAAGAAGCTCAGAAGGATGATAAGGAAATTACTGAGATAAAGGAGAAGATGAGCAAAGGAAAGGCCAAGGGTTTTCGTCAGGATGAGCACACCACCTTGTGGTTTGAGGACCGTGTTTATGTGCCCAATAATGCAGAGATCAGGAAGTTGATACTCCAGGAAGCTCATGACTCGCCATACTCGATACACCCTAGAAACACCAAGATGTATTTGGATTTGAAGGAGCGTTTCTGGTGGACTGGTATGAAGAAGGATATTGCCGAGTATGTAGCCGTATGTGATGTATGTCAGAGAGTGAAGGCATAACATCAGAAGCCAGCAGGATTACTGCAACCTATGCCAATACTCGAATGGAAGTGGGATAAGCTTGGCATGGATTTCATCACCGGATTACCCAGGACCCGAACGGGATACGATTCTATTTGGGTAGTAGTGGATCGTTTGACCAAAGTGGCCCACTTTATCCCAATGAAGACCACTTATAAAAGTGCGAAGTTGGCCAAGATATACATGACCAGGATCGTATGTCTGCATGGGGTTCCGAGGACTATCATATCAGATAGGGGAACACAGTTTACTTCAAAGTTTTGGCATCAGCTGCACCAAACCTTGGGCACCCGGCTAGAGTTTAGTGCAGCTTTTCATCCAGAGACAAATGGAAAGACAGAGAGAGTCAATCAGATTCTGAAGGACATGTTGAGGGCTTGTGCACTAGATTATGGATCTAGTTGGGATGATAATTTGCCCTATGCAGAGTTCTCATACAACAATAGTTACCAAGCCAGTCTGAAGATGGCATCCTTCGAAGCTTTGTATGGAAGAAGGTGTAGAACACCGTTGATGTGGGATGAAGTTGAAGACCGTCAGTTGTTTGGACCCGATTTGATCAAAGAGTCGGAAGAGAACGTTAACTTGATTCGAGATAGACTGAAGGTAGCTCAGTCCAGGCAGAAAAGTTATGTAGACCCGAAACACAAGGAGGTAGTCTATGAAATTGGAGACAGAGCCTATCTTCGTGTGTCACCTCTGCGGGGAGTTAAACGTTTTGGAGTTAAGGGAAAGTTAGCCCCAAGATTTGTAGGACCATACCGAGTTTTGGAACGTATGGGAGAAGTAGCCTACAAGTTGGAGTAACCCAAAGGACTGTCAGGAGTTCATGATGTGTTTCACGTTTCCCAGTTGAAGAAGTGCCATGCCGAAATGGCCGATATTCCTTTGAGAGATGCAGTGCCCCTGGAAACAATTCAGTTGGATAGTGATCTGACCTATGGGGAGAAACCAGTCAAGATTCTTGAGTTTGCCAGCCGAGTCACACGCAGCAAGGTTATCAAGTTTTGCAAAGTTCAGTGGAGCCACCGTACCGAGGATGAAGCCACCTGGGAACGAGAAGATGATCTACGGAAAGACCACCCACACCTATTTTCTAGCCAACCCTAATCTCGAGGGCAAGATTCACCTTAAGGGGGGTAGGTTTGTAACAACCCAAATTTCCAATTTGGAATGTTATACATAGGTCATCATGTGCATATCATATTTTATTTGCATTTTGGTTTTGTGATCCTAAAATCCTAAGCAACTCAAGGACCCACTGAGAGAGTTGGGGATTTTATTATTTTCATATTTGATTTTTTCTCAAATATTGAAAAGTGGATCATTTTGGTTTTATTATTTTTCTCTCCGAAAAATATTTCATATTAAAAATATATGAGAGGGGATAATATGACTTCTCCAAAATAAATGAAATATTGGAGGAAAAATATTAAAATCAAATAAATATTTTATTTGGATTTTATCGCTATTTTATTTGAATTAGAAAAAATATGCATTTTTACAAATTGCATTTTTAGGTGAGAAAAATGTTCACTTTGTTCTAAATATTTTATTTAGACGGAAAAATTTGTTTTGGCATTTTTAGATTTTTATTTATTTAATTAGGATTTTTCTCGGCGGCACCGTTTAAAAAAAACTTCCAAACCTAACAGGCCGTGCACGAGCCGGACTCCGTCCGGCCAGGCTTTATAAGCCAGCCTGAGGCCGCCGCCCGTGCTGCCGCGCCGCCGTCCGCCGCCCGCGCCGCCGCGCCGCCATCCGCCACCGGCCGCCGCCCGCCTGCCGCCGTCCGCCGCCCCGCCTCGCCAGAGTTCGTCGCCGCCGGATTTTCGCCGGTTTTATTTTCGGTAATAACCTAGATCGGTTTTTATTAGATTGCGGTTTAGTTTATTTAACGAATGTTCGTTCATTTAGATCTGTTAGTGAACGATTTTCGTTAGATTGGTTCTATTAGCGAACGTTTGTTCGTTAGTTTTTCTTTTTATTTTCTTTTTTGGCCAGGGACCTATCTGTGATTATTTTTACCGCAGATTAGCCCCTGATCTTCAAACCCTCGCCGTTTCTGAATCGTTTGTCCAAATCCAGTGAAACCAACGCCAGAATCTTTGTCTCGAATCCCTCCTTCGTTTTAATCAACTTTAACAAGGTTTTGACAAGTTTAAAATTTGGTTTCAAGCAGATTTGTCTGTGAAGCTCTTTTGACCATAGTTTCAGTTCCGTATCTCCGTTTTGATCGATTATTTTTGAAAATCGAACCTCTCGAGTTGAACTTTCAGTTTGGATATTCTTATTTGAAGTTTTACCCTTGCATCTTTGCTTGAGTGCTTATGCATGCTATTGTTTGTTTGCGATAGAATTCTCGGAGTGCGCGGCGTGCTACTACGAGTCACTAGGTTTTGTGGATCATCAGCAAGGCAAGTAACACATTGATCATACCCCTTCATTACCCAGTTTTTATGCATTAGTTCAACCCTCAAACATTGCATGAGTAGGATCTCTTAAGATGTGGGTTTTGGGAAGTAGTTGATGAGGTAGAACCTATTGCCCTTTTATTATCAAACCCTGGGAGTTACTTCTACGTTATGCTTATAATGCCATGCTATGCTCGTAGACGTGGATTGGGTTTGAGTGTATCCATAACAAATGCGAGATTCCTAATTAATGGTTTACTTAAGGTGGCCACTTAAACACACATCTGGGTGGATTGGTTATGGGCACCTAGGGGTATACCAGTGCTGTCCTTTTTGGTTCGCCACCTAGGCTCAAAGGGATCATAAGATTATTCATGATAGAAACTTCCATGTGCAGCCACAAGCTATTATGGGCTCTAGCATAGTGGAGTAAGTTGCATGACCTCTTCCAGTGGTAGGCTAGCAGATGTAGGGGATGTAGGTTGGTACTGTCTACCACGGGTTAGAGTTAATGCTTCTGAAAAACTGTGTCTCGGTCATCCGTTTCTCAAACACCTTGTAGTGCGAGAAATCCAACGGAGGAGATCGAGTCTTTTGGGGAAAAGTGTGCAAACCTCTGCAGAGTGTACACACTAATCATGGTTAGCTGTGTTCCCGGTTATGGACATCTTGAGTATTTGGTTCTTGGATTATCATGTGGATCTCATCACCCTAAATTAATTTGTTTGGATGGTAATTACTTTTAATTGAGATTGATATGGGGTTATACCATTCTCAATGTTTTCCAACTACCATGATAGTTAAATAAAATATATTCCTTTGTTGTAGGAAAAATTGGCTTTTCGCGAAAACATTGTAACCATAGAGCCTCCACCAGTCATATATGCATATAGTGATAGTATTTACTTGTTTCATTGCTCTGTTGTGTTATTTTGCCAGCATATTCCATGTAACATCCCAAAATTCTAAATTTTGGAATGTTATATTAAATAAGTAATTATGATTGTTTGTTTGTTTGTTGTGTGAAACTGAGTGGAAATTGAAACCTTTTGAAAGTTGAATGAGAGGGAATAAAAGGACTTTCCCAAAACTTTCATCTTGCATTTTGATCTCCATGAATTCAAATTCATTTCATCACAAAACCCTAGAGTGAAGATAATATGACTTCTTCCATTTAAAGAAATGAAAAGGGGTTTGAAAATGATTTGAATTGCATTTGAAATATTTTAAATTTAGAAACTTTAAGCAACTCAATGAGTTCATGAGGGAGATAAAATGACTTCTTCATATTTGAAGAAAGAGAGTTGGAAGTTTCAAAGAAATAAATTGGAAGTCACTTTGGAGTTATTTGAAACTCATTTTCCAATTGAAGTTGTTTCAAATTCCAAATTCAAATCCTCTTGGAAGTTATTTAGTTTTAATTCAAATTATTTTTCTCCTAAAAATAAATAAATGGAAATAAGTGTAAAATGATTCTTTTCAATGTAAAATTAGGAGAAAATAAATTTGAAATCATTTTGCTATTAAAAAAATGATTTTTATTGATTTTAAATGCAACAGTAGCACTGTTTGACTTCAATGATTTATTTTGGATTTTATTTGAACTTGGAAAATAGTTCACCGTATTATTGGTATTTTCTGAGAATTTTGATATATAATATGCCTATTTAAATTTTATTTATTTTCGTCTGTCGTAATTTGTTTTCATTCTGTAAAAAAACAAAAAAAAAAACCACAGGCGCACCATCTGGACCGAGACCCTATTCGGCCCAAGAGCACCCAACTGGCCCATGGCCAAATTCGGCCCGACGTGGAGCCCCAACGCTCGAAGGCCTTCGCGTCGCTCAATCGCCCGCGCCTCCCCCTCGCTCGCTTCCCGCTGCCGCTGACTAGCGGGGCCCATCCCCGGGTCGCCCCCAACCTCCCGCCGCGCCGCTCGGAACGAGCTCGCGTGTGTGCCGCCCGCAACCGCCGGCGAGGCCCCGCGGATGAGGCTTATCCGCTGGTCCCCGACGCCCTGCCTCCGCCTATAAATTCCCCCGAGGCTCCTCGTTCGATCTCACCATCTCTCTGATCCCCACGCCACTCGCAGACCCCGCCCCGTCCGTTTGCATCCCGCCGGAGCACACAAGCCGCCGCCCGTCCTCCGCTCGATTCCAACGCCGACGACGCGAGCCGCCACCATCGTCGTGATCCTCTCGAAGCACCGCATCTCCCTGTACCCTCCGCTGTCGCCGGAACCCGCCGGAGCCGCCGCCCTGTCCGACGACGCGCGCCCTCGTCGGAGCACCAGAGCCGCCTCCCTCTGCCCCATCTGGTGCAGGCCGATGCCCGCCGTCACCACCATCCGGTCGCCCGCGCCAAGCCGGTCCCCTTCGCCTCCTTCCCCGTCGCCGAGAAGCATCGCAGACCGCCGCCCCGCCGACGCCGTGGTCCTGCCCAACGCCGGCGCTGCCGCAGTTGCCCTCTGTGAGCTGCCCCGCCCCTTCGTTCTTTTCTAAGTCTCATTTTTTTGTGAACCGGTACACGAAAAAAATCACCGGTTTTATTTTTAAACCGGTCGGTTCACTTAGTTTAGCCGCGGTAGCCCGTTTGTCTTATATGTCGACCGTCCACTGGATAACCTCCGCAACGAATGGGTATGCACCAGTAGGAATCTGCCATGTGGACAAGGGCCTGTTCGCAGTATATTTTAGTTTCTGTTTCACTGATTAGTCCCTAGGATTTGCAGATTGGTCCCTGAACTTTAGTTAGCCACAACTTTTTAACCGTAGGTCCAAACTCGATGAAACCAGTGGCAAATTCTTCGTATTGATTAGAACTATCCAGTAGTGTCATCTTTGTAAACTTTTGGCCAATTTCAAATTTGAATTTATTCAGGTTTGAATTCAAACTTCAACTGGCCATATCTCCTAAATCGTAGCTCCGATGAAGTCGATTCTTTTTGCGTTTTGTCACCGTAGCCAAACCCTATCACCTGGACCATTATCACACTAATTTTCACACACTTAGGATCTGTCCATAGTAGTTTTACCGTATGCCTTGTATGCACTATGCTTCACATGACGAATTCTAAACCACATGCCCTATATTGTTTTGCACTTAGTATTTTCTTTTGATAGTTAAGTGTGTTGTGTGTTCATTTGGATTTTCCGAGTCTTTTCATCTTGCATGTTATTTGGTTCTTCGAAATGATTGCTTATGAGAGTGCAATGTTTGACTTTATAGATTTTCATCGGAGAGTGACGAATAGTTCTATTAAGTAAATTTTTGAGAGCGATATCGTCTTCATCAACTATTACCAGGCAAGTTCACATTTGACCATTCTTCCAAATTACCTATGTTTTATATTATGCACTTAGTCCTTTTGTGGTAGGATTGCATGGTAGGATTTATTGATGCGAGATGGCTATGCCGTTACCTAGTAGTTCATTGAGGTAGGTTTGAACCATATACCTTTGTCACCACCGCGTAAGTTTAATTTTGCCTCGCCAATGTAGACATGGATTGGGAAGTGTTCATTGTGAGAGATGAGTGACAAAGTAGTAAGTAGAACCAAGATAACTTAATGAACTACTTGGGCGTAGGCTTGGTTTGAATGGTGGCGAAGTACAGTGAGAGCATGCATGGGAAATCCATGGTGGTGCACCACTAGTGGTCCGTCCGCCCAGGCTCAAAGAGATCAATCGTATTCTCATGTCTAGAAGCTTACGTGTGCAGCCACAAGCCAATATGGGCTATGGCTTAGTTGAGTAGTTAGTGTGACCCCTTCCGGGATGGGCTAGCAGATGTAGAATGATGTAGGTGTACCGGCCTATCCGTGGGTTAAGGGGGGAACATTTTCGAAAGACTATGTCTCGGTCATCCTGTTCTCAAACGCCAGGCAGTGCGAGAACTTCAAGGGAGGCGATCGAGTCTTGTGGGGAAAAGTGCGCAAACCTCTGCAGAGTGTTAAAACCTAATCGATTAGCCGTGTCCCCAGTTACAGACAACTTGAGCATCTAGTAGTGGAAATGCTGGGAGATATCATCACTCTTAATTAAACAGTTGGGTTTTAAATGAAACTTTGGGAATGGATTAAGTTGGGTTTACCAACTCATCCTATGCTATACTGTAGTGGTAGAATAATATCTTTTATTCTAGGGAAAAACTAGCTTTATGCAAAAAAATAAACTTAGAGCTTTCCACCAGCCAAATTGCATGTACAATAGGTTCATTATTCTTATGATGTGACTTGCCAGTACATTCAATGTACTGACCTATAGGGCTGCAACGTCTTATGTTGCAGGAATTTTATACGACGAGTAAGAGTTATGTTGTAGGGTTACGGTCTACACTCAACTTGCCGTTGGCGTTGATGGACTCCACACCCTTATGTTTGTTTCCGCTGAGACTTATGAGGTATATATCAGTTTTACGTTATTTATACATGTGATTGCACTTTGATATATACATTGATGTACTGTGTGTGCCAGCATACCGATCCAGGGATGGCACGGATACACAGAGGCTTGACCGATTGAGGTCGGGTCGCTACATTCCATGTGCTGACCTGTTTCAGGCTGCAACATATCATGTTGCAGACTTTTCAGACGAAGAGTAAGGTGCGCTAGGTCGTTGTCGTGCACTCAGCTATGCTGTTGGAGCTGATGGACTCACTTTATCTTCCAAGCCTTCCGTTGCTATCGTAATTAGATGGCCTTAAGCCATATTTATTGTAACGAGTTCTCTTTTGAGACATTCGACGTAATAAGTGTGTGATTGCTACTCTGTTATAAATCCTTTGAACTACTGTGTGTGTCAGCATTACCGATCCAGGGATGACACTGAAGCACAGAGATTCGACCGTTTAAGGTCGGATCGCTACATTCGCCAATCAAAGCCATATGCCGGCTACCGCCCTACAAACGGTCCCCATTACTTGGCCCTTTGCGGTCTGTGGCTTGACATGGTCGGACCCCCTTAAAGGGGGAAGCCATAAGAAAAAATATCTGTTGGTCATGGTGGATAAATTCACCAAGTGGATAGAGGCCAAGCCAGTTAAAACGGCTGAAGCCGGACCAGTGATAGATTTTATATCAGGAGTCTTACACCGTTATGGTGTCCCACACAGCATCATCACCGATAACGGCTCCAACTTCACAGCCGATGAAGCAAAAACCTGGTGCGCTATCTAGGCATCAAGCTCCATTATGCCCCCGTCTATCACCCTCAAACAAACAGTCAAGTCGAACGGGCTAATGGCCTGATAATGAGCGACATTAAACCCAGACTAGTGTGATCCTTACAGGAGTCAGATAAACACTGGGTTGAGGAGCCTGACTCTGTATTATGGGGGCTGCGGACCATGCCCAATCACATGACCGGATACACACCGTTCTTCATGTTGTACGGCACAAATGCCGTCCTTCCCTGTGATATTATCCACGACTCACCTCGAGTCTGCATGTACGAGGAGAAAGAAGCCGAGCTCGATCGACAAGATGACTTAGGTGGCCTGGAGGAGGAGCGCGATGTTGCAAAAGCTCGCTCAACATTCTACCAACAACAAGCTCGAAGATACCAAAGCAGAGAAGTGCGGGCCAAGACTTACAATGCCGGTACTCGTTCTACGCCTACTAGAGAAGAAAAAGGACAAGCTCAAGCTCAAATGGGAGGGTCCCTTCATTATAGATGAAGTTCTCACTGGAGGAGCCTATCGCCTTCGTAATGCATCGGACAATCTCTTAGAGCCGAACCCATGGAACGCTGCCAGACTCTGAAGATTCTACGCCTAAGTCTGAACTCACTATTCGTTCCCCCTTTCTTTTCTTTCCTTTTTCTTCTTTTCGTTTTTATATGACTTCTGGCTCGTGTTCGGATCAACCGCACACCTGAGGGGTATACATCCTTAAATGTATATACCCCACAATACCTGGGGGCTTCTTCTCACAAGAAGCTTATTATTTTTCGAGCATAAAGCTCACAATATATATGTGTTGTCTACTCATATACGTCTTTTCTTCACCATTATATGCACCTTTATGACTTAAGTTTTTGCCAAGCTGGGTTGCCTGGCTCCTGTGCTTATGCCCTATGTTCCTGCTTGTTCAGCTAGGGCATAAAGGGAACACCTCTGCGATTGTTACAACCGGGTTATCCGGACGTGTACCTCAGATGGGTGAAGCCTAAAGCTAGCATTCTTAAGGGAATAATTGGTCGGCGAGCAAAAGACAAACTGCCCCCCATTGCAATACAATTCCCCCAGACTATAACATGTACTGTGATTTTAGCATCACAACTTCGGTATGCACAAAAAACCCTGCATGCTGGCCTAGGGAAAGGAACCCTTAACGGAACTATTCTCTTTGGAAGATGTTTCTTACAAATCAATTGTAATATAACATAACTTCCCGAATACAACTTGTCTGTTTAAGCAACTATGACTGGACTGCCTGGTTTCCGAACATACTTTGGTGTTTACCTGCAGTATAGTATTCGGAAACACTCCAAACCTAAGGTTTTCGGAGGTCGAAGCAGAAAGTCTGCCATGACAATCGTTTTACAAATTTGGCTGGAGACAAGTTTGTCAATAAAAGCATACTGAATATGCCGCCTCTGAGCTTCCGGTTCTCCTTCAAGGCGTCTGCCAGTTGGGCTCGCACGTCTTTCAGCTCTTCGCCTAGCTGGGTGTTGGCATCCTGCAGCTTGTTCTTTTCATTCTTGGTCCGTGTGAGTACACACTGACCAGCGGCCTCTTGCCTTTCAGCATGTTCTTTAGCCACTTGCGCGGCCTTCAATCTTTCTTTCAGCTGACCGGACGATCCTGCCATCATAAACACAATGATGTTTATTTGGAAAAAACAACATTACTACCACATGATCATATTTTCCGGGCAGGAGGGGACATTACCAGTCGGTGCCTCCTTGGACTTCTCCAGTTCAGCGGTAATAGTAGTTAACTGGGTCCGACAATTTTCCAGCTCCTGAGACAACATGTTGTTCTTCTCCATGAGTACTGGTTACACAAACGATCCTTAGAATCAGTTGCTTCAACTATTTCAAGTCTTGGGGGCTACTGGTACATGATTATTAAATCTATGCAGTACGATCTTACCTGCATCTCCTTTGAAAGCTGGTAAGTGGCCCCAGCAAGCCCATCCCAAGCAGCTCGGATGTATGCATCCGCCGAGCTGAAGGCATTGCATGCCTCTTCCGTAAAGTTGGGGTCACGCATAGCGGCCCTCCGGCCCCGATGGTTCATTGCACTCTCCACTTCGGAGTTGGTGACGAACACATTATCCGAATCTTCGGAGAGAGGACAATCCGGTATTGCACCCGCATCAGCTCTAGCCCTGGAGGCAGGGTCCAGGGTCGGATTAGTGGACGTATGTCCGGTGACGTCTCCAGATATAGTCCGGTGAACACTCTTCCTAAAATATGGTGCAGTAAGGAACGTCACAATTCTGTATGATTGCCATGGGGCACATTAAAAACCATACCTCTTCGACGAAGGCTGGACAGTGTCGTCATCTGCCTTTCTCTTCGAAGATCGACCTCGCACGGGCTCCCCCCTTTTAAGGGATACCTCTGGTGCGGAGTGGCGAGACGAGCGCCGCCCCTTTAAAACACAAGACAATGCAGTGGGTGAAGCACAGTGAGAAAACTCTTTTTGAGGAGATATCTTCAGGGTACTTATGTGGGAGGAAGAGAGAAGCCCGGGGTAATCAGCTATAATGGCCACTTTCGTGCCATCATAACTCGCTTGATAGAAAACCCCCTCCTTGAGCTCTACGGATATATCCGGATCCTCTTCGAAACTAGGGTCCAGGTCCCGATTATGGTCCTCCGGCTGCGGGGCGGGGCTATAGATCTTTGTGACAACTTTCCTCCATTCCTGTGAAAAAATGGCGGGGCTAAGTTCAGCTGGGTACGACTCAGGAGGAGTATTAAATAAAATTACTGAGCGAAGGCTGTTGAGGAACGTAGCAATAATTCAAAATTTTCCTACGTGTCACCAAGATCAATCTAGGAGATACTAGCAACGAGAGAGAGAGAGAGAGAGCATCTTAATACCCTTGAAGATCGCTAAGCGGAAGCGTTACAAGAACACGGTTGGTGGAGTCATACATGCAGTGATTCAGATCGCGGTCGATTCCGATCTAAGCACCGAACAACGGCGCCTCCGCGTTCAACACACGTACAACCCGGGAACGTCTCCTCCTTCTTGATCCAGCAAGGGGAGAGGAGAAGTTGAGGGAGAACTCTGACAACACGACGGCGTGGTAGTGATGGAGCTCGTGGTTCTCTGGCAGGGCTTCGCCAAGCGCTATAGAGGAGGATGAGGTGTAGGAGAGGGGGAGGGGCTGCGGCAGGGGAAGGGTGTGGTTTCCCTCTCTCTTCCTCACTATATATAGGGGGAAGGGGGTGGAGGAGGCGCCCTAGGGTTCCCTAGGGGAGGGGCGGCGGCCACAGGGGAAACCCTAGATGGGTTTGGGCGCCCCCACCCCTAGGAAACTTGCCCCCCAAGCCGGGAGGGGTGGCTGCCCTAGGGGAGGCGCCCCCACCTCTCCAAGTTACGTGAGATGGGGTGGGAGGGGCGCTCAGCCCCTTAGGCCTCCTTTGGTTGCATGGGATCCCAGCGGGAACCTTGCGCTTTCCCTGGGCGAGAAAAGCACGGGCCAGATCAAGCCGGGGAAATCGATCGCGTTATTTGGTCGCACTCCTAGGGGAGGGATCCCTGCCCGACCCGCGCCCTTTCCTCGGCGAAACATTCCACACCCCCAGGGGTCGGGGAGAGAAAGCACGGCTCAAGCGAGACTGACCAAGAATCAGTCTTCCGCCTCCGAGCTTCTCTGTCAGCAAGGGATTCCCTTCTCTCCCCTTGTTCTCATTTGGACACCTCAGATAGAAGGGAACATGCCCCGCGTGGTGGGGGGGATCCCATATGCATAGGGAAATGCCTCCCTAGTGGTTTATTGCCCTAGTTTTCTCCTCCCCAACAACCAAATGAGGCCTTAGTGGGCCGAAGTGCCCCCTCCCCTTGGCCCATAAGGCCCCCAACGCTTGCCGGGGCCTCCGAAACCCCTTTCGGACACGCTGGTCGTCACCCGGTACCCCCGGAACAATTCCGGACTCCAATACCCTTCGTCCAATATATCGATCTTCACCTCCGGACCATTCCGGAACTCCTTGTCACGTCCGGGATCTTATCCGGGACTCCGAACAACCTTCGGTAACCACATACTATTTCCCATAACAACTCTAGCATCATCGAACCTTAAGTGTGTAGACCCTATGGGTTCGGGAACCATGCAGACATGACCGAGACATCTCTCCGACCAATAACCAATAGCAGGATCTGGATACCCATATTGGCTCCCACATGTTCCACGATGATCTCATAGGATGAACCACGATGTCGGGGATTCAATCAATCCCGTATACAATTCCCTTTGTCTATCGGTATGTTACTTGCCTGAAATTCAGTCGTCGGTATCCCCATACCTCGTTCAATCTCGTTACCGGCAAGTCTCTTTACTCGTTCCGTAATGCATGATCCCATGACCAACTCCTTAGTCACATTGAGCTCATTATGATGATGCATTACTGAGTGGGCCCAGAGATACCTCTCCTTCATACGGAATGACAAATCCCAGTCTCAATTCGTGCCAACCCAACAGACACTTTCGGAGATACCTGTAATGCACCTTTATAGCCACCCAGTTACGTTGTGACGTTTGGTACACCCAAAGCATTCCTATGGTATCTGGGAGTTGCACAATCTCATGGTCTAAGGAAATGATACTTGACATTAGAAAAGCTTTAGCAAACAAACTACACAATCTTGTGCTACACTTAAGATTGGGTCTTGTCCATCACATCATTCTCCCAATGGTGTGATCCCGTTACCAATGACATCCAATGTCCATGGTCAGGAAACAATGACCATCTATTGATCAACGAGCTAGTAACTAGAGGCTTACTAGGGACATATTACGATCTATGTATTCACACATGTATTACGGTTTCCAGTTAATACAATTATAACATGAACAATAGACAATTATCATGAACAAGGAAATATAATAATAACCATTTTATTATTGCCTCTAGGGCATATTTCTAACAGTCTCCCACTTGCACTAGAGTCAATAATCTAGTTCACGTTGTTATGTGATTAACACTCATAGTTCACATCGCCATGTGACTAACACCCGAAGAGTTTATTAGAGGCAATAATCTAGCTCACATTGCCATGTGATTAACACCCAAGAGTTTACTAGAGTCAATAATCTAGTTCACATCACCATGTGATTAACACTCAATGAGTTCTAGGGTTTGATCATGTTATGCTTACGAGAGAGGTTTTAGTCAACGGGTCTGCAACTTTCAGATCCGTGTGTTCTTTGCAAATCTCGATTTCATATTGTAGATGTTGCTACTATGCTCCACTTGGAGATATTCCAAATGGTTGCTCCACTATACGTATCCGGTTTGCTACTCAGAGTCATCCGGATAGGTGTTAAAGCTTGCATCGACGTAACCCTTTACGCCGAACTCTTTATCACCTCCATAACCGAGAAACATTTCCTTATTCCTAAGGACAATTTTGACCACTGTCCAATGATCCACTCCTAGATCACTCTTGTACCCCCTTGCCAAACATGTGGCAAGGCACATCATGGTACACAACATGGAATATCGTATAGAGCCTATGGCTAAGGCATAGGGGACGACTTTCGTCCTTTCTCTTTCTTCTGCCGTGGTCGAGCTTTAAGTCTTAACTTCACACCTCACAACTCAGGCAAGAACTCCTTCTTTGACTGATCCATCTTGAACTCCTTCAAGATCATGTCAAGGTATGTGCTCTGTGAAAGTCTTATCGGGTGTCTTGATCTATCTCTATAAATCTTGATACCCAACATGTAAGTAGTTTTACACAGGTCTTCTTTTGAAAAAATCCATTCAAACAACCCTTTATGCTTTCTAGAAATTCTACATCATTGCCGATCAACAATATGTCATCCATATATACCTATCAGAAATGTTGTAGTGCTCCCACCCACTTTCTTGCAAATACAAGTTTCTTGCAAACTTTGTATAAACCCAAATGCTTTGATCGCCTCATCAAAGCGTATGTTCCAACTCCGAGATGCTTGCTCTAGTCCATAGAAGGATCACCGGAGTTTGCATACCTTTTAGCATCCTTAGGATTGACAAAAACCTTTTGGTTGCATTACATACAACCTTTCCTCACTCGGAAACCGTCAAAGAAACTTTGTTTTGACATCCATCTGCCTGATTTCATAAATGAAAATGCTAGAACTGCTAACATAGTTCTAACAGACTTTAGCATCACTATGATTGAGAGAGTCTCATCATAGTCAACTCCTTGAACTTGTCGGAAACTTCTTTGAGACAAGTCGAGCTTCACAAATGGTGACATTGCCATCAACATCTGTCTTCTTCTTAACGATCCATTTATTCTCAATGGCTTGCCGTTCATCGGGCAAGTCCACCAAAGTCCATAGTTTGTTCTCATACATGGATCCTATCTCGGATTTCATGGCTTCTAGCCATTTGTTGGAATCCGGGCCCACCATCACTTCTTCATAGCTCATAGGTTCATCGTTGTCCAACAACATGACCTTTAAGACAGGGTTACCACTGAGAAGTTGTACACACCCTTGTCGACCTACGAGGTTCGATAGTAATTTGATCTGAAGCTTCATGATCATCATCATTAGCTTTCTCTTCAACTGACGTAGTTGCCACAGAAACATCTTTCTGTGATGCGCTACTCTCTGGTTGAAGTGAAGGTTCAACAAACTCATCAAGTTCTATCTTCCTCCCATTCAATTCTTTCGAGAGAAACTCTTTCTCGAGAAAGGACTTGTTCTTAGCGACAAACACTTTGCCCTCAGATCTAAGATAGAAGGTATACCCAATCGTCTTGTTTGGGTATTCTATGAAGATACAATTTTCCGCTTTGGGTTCGAGCTTTTCCGACCGAAGCCTATCGACATAAGCATCGTAGCCCCAAACCTTAAGAAACAACATCTTTGGTTTCTTGCCAAACCATAGTTCATATGGTGTCGTCTCCACGGACTTAGATGGTGACCTATTTAAAGTGAATGCAATTGTCTTTAATGCATAACCCCAAAAACAGTGGTAGATTGGTAAGAGACATCATACACCATATCCAATAAGGTTCGATTATGACATTCGAACACACCATCATGCTATGGTGTTCCAGGCGGCGTAAACTATGAAACTATTCCACCTTGTCTTTAGTGATTGCCAAACTCATAACTCAGATACTTTCCCTTTGATCAGATCGAAGGAACTTGACCTTCTTGTTACGATGATTCTCAACTTAACTCTGAAATTGCTTGAACTTTTCAAGCATTTCAGACTTATGCTTCATTAAGTAAATATACCCATATTTATTCAATTCACCAGTGAAGGTGCGAAAATAACGATATCCACCGGGCGCGTCAACACTCATAGGACCGCACACATCAGCGTGTATGATTTCCAACAAGTCACTTGCCCGTTCCATTGTTCCAAAGAACGGGGTTTTAGTCATCTTGCCAAAGAGGCATGGTTTGCATGTGTCAAGTGATTCAAAATCAAGTGACTTCAAAAGTCCATTAGCATGGAGGTTCTTTCATGCGCTTTACACCAATATGACCTAAGCGGCAGTGCCACATGAAAGTGGTACTATCATTATCAACTCTACATCTTTTGGCATCAATGTTATGAACATGTGTATAACTACGACCGGGATTCAATAAACCATTCACATTGGGTGCATGACCATAGAAGGTATTATTCATGTAAATAGAATAACCATTATTCTTTGACTTAAATGAATAACCGTATTGCAATAAACATGATCTAATCATTTTCATGCTCTGCGCAGACACCAATGTAAACAATATTTATCTAGGTTCAACACTAACCCCGAAGGTAGAGGGAGCGTGCGATGGTGATCACATCAACCTTGGAAACACTTCCAACAGACATCGTCACCTCGCCCTTAGCTAGTCCCCGTTAATTCCGTAGCTTTTGTTTCGAGTTACCAATATTAGCAACTGAACTGGTATCTAATACCCAGGTGCTACTAGGAGTACTAGTAAGGTACACATCAATAACACACATATATCAAATATACTTTTGTTGAAGTTGACAACCTTCTTATCTACCAAGTATTTGAGGCAGTTCCGCTACCAATGGCCGTTCCCCTAATAGAAGCACTTTGTCTCGGGTTTGGGTTCTTGGGTTTCTTCACTGGAGCGGCAACTGGCTTGCCATTCAAGAAGTTTCCCTTCTTGCCCTTGCCCTTCTTTGAAACCAGTGCTCTTGTTAACCATCAACACTTGATGCTCCTTCTTGATTTCTACCTTTACAGCCTTAAGCACGACGAACAGCTCCGGGATTATCTTCCCTTGCATGTTATAGTTCATTGCGAAACTCTAGTAGCTTGGTGATAGCGACTAGAGAACTTTTGTCAATTACTCTCTTATCTGGAAGATTAACTCCCACTTGATTTAAGTGATTGAAGTACCCAGACATGCTGAGCACATGCTCACTGGCTGGGCTATTCTCCTCCATCTTGTAGGCAAAGGTCTTGTCAGAGGTCTCAACCTCTCAACACAGGCATGAGCCTGAAATACCAATTTCAGCTCTTCGAACATATCATATGTTCTATGGCATTCAAAACGCTTTTGGAGCCCCGACTCTAAGACGTAAAGCATGGCGCACTAAACTATCAAGTAGTCATCAGAACGTGTCTACCAGATGTTCACAACATCCACAGACGATGCTAGAGGGGTTGGCACACCGGGCGGTGCATCAAGGACAGAAGCCTTCTGTGTAGCAGTGAGGACAATCCTCAGACTACGGCCCTAGTTCGCACAATTGCTTACAATATCTTTCAACTTAGTCTTTCTCTAGGAACGTATTAAAACAAAGAGCTAAAGCGCGAGCTATTAATCCACAACGTAATTTGCAAAGACAAGTTAGACTATGTTCATGCCAATTCAGTTCATCTAATCAAATTATTCAATGAACTCCCACTCAGATAGACATCCCTCTAGTCATCTAAGTGATACATGATCCGAATCGACTAGGCCGTGTCCGATCATCACGTGAGACGGACTAGTCATCAATGGTGAACATCTCCATGTTGATCGTATCTACTATATGACTCACGTTCGACCTTTCGGTCTCTCGTGTTCCGAGGCCATGTCTGTACATGCTAGGCTCGTCAAGTCAACCAAAGTGTTTTGCATGTGTAAATCTGGATTACACCCGTTGTATTCGAACGTTAGAATCTATCACACCCGATCATCACGTGGTGCTTCGAAACAATGAACCTTCGCAACGGTGCATAGTTAGGGGGAACACTTTCTTGAAATTTTAGTGAGGGATCATCTTATTTATGCCACCATTGTTCTAAGAAAATAAGACGTAAACATGACAAACATCACATGCAAATCATAAAGTGACATGATATGGCCAATATCATCTTGCGCCTTTGATCTCCATCTTCAAGGCGCGGCATGAACACCATCGTCACCGGCATGACACCATGATCTCCATCATCATGTCTTCATGAAGTTGCCTCGCCAACTATTACTTCTACTACTATGGCTAACGGTTATCAATAAAGTAAAGTAATTACATGGCATTTTCATTGACACGCATGCCATAAATAAATTAAGACAACTCCTATGGCTCCTGCCGGTTGTCATACTCATCGACATGCAAGTCGTGATTCCTATTACAAGAACATGATCAATCTCATATATCACATATATCATTCATCACATCCTTTTGGCCATATCACATCACATAGCAAACCCTGCAAAAACAAGTTAGACGTCCTCTAATTGTTGTTGCAATTTTTACGTGGCTGCTATGGGTTTCTAGCAAGAACGTTTCTTACCTACGCAAAACCACAACGGTGATATGCCAATTGCTATTTACCCTTCATAAGGACCCTTTTCATCGAATCCGATCCGACTAAAGTGGGAGAGACAGACACCCGCTAGCCACCTTATGCATCAAGTGCATGTCAGTCGGTGGAACCAGTCTCACGTAAGCGTACGTGTAAGGTTGGTCTGGGCCGCTTCATCCCACAATCCCGCTGGATCAAGATAAGACTAGTAATGGTAAGAAAATTGAACAAATCATCGCCCACAACTACTTTGTGTTCTACTCGTGCAATAGAATCTACGCATAGACCTAGCTCATGATGCCACTGTTGGGGAACGTAGCAATAATTCAAAATTTTCCTACGTGTCACCAAGATCAATCTAGGAGATACTAGCAGCGAGAGAGAGAGAGAGAGAGAGAGAGAGAGAGAGAGAGAGAGAGAGAGAGAGAGAGCATCTTCATACCCTTGAAGATCGCTAAGCGGAAGCGTTACAAGAACGCGGTTAGTGGAGTCGTACACGCAGTGGTTCAGATCGTGGTCGATTCCGATCTAAGCGCCGAACAACGGCTCCTCCGTGTTCAACACACGTATAGCTTGGGAACGCCTCCTCCTTATTGATCCAGCAAGGGGAGAGGAGAAGTTGAGGGAGAACTCCGACAACACGACGACGTGGTGGTGATGGAGGTCGTGGTTCTCCGGCAGGGCTTCGCCAAGCGCTACAGAGGAGGATGAGGTGTAGGAGATGGGGAGGGGCCGTGCCAGGGGAAGGGTGTGGCTTCCCTCTCTCTCCCTCACTATATATAGGGGGAAGGGGGTGGAGGAGGCGCCCTAGGGTTCCCTAGGGGAGGGGCGGCGGCCACAGGGGAAACCCTAGATGGGTTTGGGCGCCCCCACCGCTAGGAAACTTGCCCCCCCAAGCCGGGAGGGGTGGTTGCCCTAGGGGAGGCGGCCCCACCTCTCCAAGTTACGTGAGATGGGGTGGGAGGGGCGCTCAGCCCCTTAGTGGGCTGATGTGCCCCCTCCCCTTGGCCCATAAGGCCCCCCAACGCTTGCGGGGGCCTCCGAAACCCCTTTCGGACACGCTGGTCGTCACCCGGTACCCCGGAACAATTCCAGACTCCAATACCCTTCGTCCAATATATCGATCTTCACCTCCGGACCATTTCAGAACTCCTCGTCACATCCGGGATCTCATCCGGGACTCCGAACAACCTTCAGTAACCACATACTATTTTCCATAACAACTCTAGCGTCACTGAACCTTAAGTGTGTAGACCCTACGGGTTCGGGAACCATGCAGACATGACCGAGACATCTCTCCGGCCAATAACCAATAGCGGGATCTGGATACCCATTTTGGCTCCCACATGTTCCACGATGATCTCATCGGATGAACCACGATGTCGGGGATTCAATCAATCCCGTATACAATTCCCTTTGTCTATCAGTATGTTACTTGCCCGAGATTTGGTCTTTGGTATCCCCATACCTCGTTCAATCTCGTTACCGGCAAGTCTCTTTACTCGTTCCGTAATGCATGATCCCATGACCAACTCCTTAGTCACATTGAGCTCATTATGATGATGCATTACCAAGTGGGCCCAGAGATACCTCTCCATCATACGGAGTGAGAAATCTCAGTCTCGATTCGTGCCAACCCAATAGACACTTTTGGAGATACCTATAATGCACCTTTATAGCCACCCAGTTATGTTGTGACATTTGGTACACCCAAAGCATTCCTATGGTATCCGGGAGTTGCACAATCTCATTGCCTAAGGAAATGATACTTGACATTAGAAAAGCTTTAGCAAACGAACTACACGGTCTTGTGCTATGCTTAAGATTGGGTCTTGTCCATCACATCATTCTCCCAATGATGTGATCCCATTACCAATGACATCCAATGTCCATGGTCAGGAAACCATGACCATCTATTGATCAACGAGCTAGTCAGCTAGAGGCTTACTAGGGACATATTACGATCTATGTATTCACACATGTATTACGGTTTCCGGTTAATACAATTATAGCATGAACAATAGACAATTATCATGAAGAAGGAAATATAATAATAACCATTTTATTATTGCCTCTAGGTCATATTTCCAACAAAGGCTTACCCAGCTGGGAGGGTTGTACATGGAAAAGCCATCTAGGCACTTAAGGCGAGTGAATTCCTCTTTCACCCCCTTAAAAAGATCAGCCTGCATGGCGGCCAAGGCGGCGAAGTTGTTCGGACCCTTACGTCCGCATCATGATGCATCATCTTCTCCGTTGTAATGCCACATGGGGAGTCTTCTAGATTGGAGTGGCCGAATGCCCCACGTTATTGAAATCGCCATTACCTCAATAATGGACAGTCCGGATTGGGCGAGTGTCTTTATCTTGTCCATTAGCCTTTGAACCTCCGCACTGTCTTCCTCCTCGAGGCTTCGGGGGCGCCAGCTGTTGCGCTTCTTTAACGGAGCATTGGAAAATGCATGTAGGCCTCGTCGGATTGGGTCAGATAGAACGACATCTTCAATATAAAACCACTCTGAGGGCCACTCTTCGGGTGCTTTCTTTGGAGTGCTGGATATGTATCCCGTCCCGGCTATACACCACACTTCGGCGCCGCCCACCTCGAATATGGATCCCCTTTGGGAGCAAGGGACGAGGCAGAAAAGCTTCATCCATAATTCAAAATGGGCCTCACAGCCTAGGAACAGCTCACAAAGAGCGACGAAGCCCGCGATGTGCAAAATGGAGCCTGGCGTGAGGTTGTGCAGTTGGAGGCCATAATACTCCAGGAGACCTTGGAGGAAAGGATGGATTGGAAATCCAACGCCTCTTAATAAAAAGGAAATGAAGCACCCTTGCTCCCCTTCTGAAGGATTAGGGAAATGTCCTGCCAAGGCTAAGAGGTTAATCCCGCCCGAACGGGGACTAGATCCGCAGGGGGAGATATCCCTGCATCTGGAGCTTGCTCAGCTGGGCATGGGATACAGAACAACTCTCCCAATCGCCTTTTTGCGGACCGTGGGGGGGACAAGAACTGGGAGCGATGGCCATGTTTGTGTGGTTTCTTGTGGCAAGCTCTAAGGATTTTCCGCCTGGTGTGGAATGACATCTGAGATTCAATCTCCTTAAATAGACGCCTTCCCTACATGGCCTGGGTGTTATGTGTAAAAATGCTTGGACCCTTCGTATTCGTCTGACACGTGGGAGCTGGAGTGACGATGGTGCAGAAGCCAAAGGCTATAACATTTAATGTAAAGCCGAAGGCCAAAGACCAAAGATGTAAATCCGAATACAGTCCTTTGGTTCAGATGCTTGGAGATTTGCGGAGAAGGAACCCGCCTTGCAATGCCAAAGGAAATTTGCATGCCGGACACGTCGTCATTGAAGACTGGTTCAGGGGCTACTAAGGGAATCCTGGATTATGGGGTCCTCAGGCGTCCGGGCTATGCAACATGGGCCGGACTAAGGGGCCTCGAAGATACAAGATAGAAGACTTTCCCCGTGTTTGGATGGGACTCTCCTTTGCGTGGAAGGCAAGCTTGGCGTGCAGATATGAATATTCCTTTCTCTGTAAACCGATTCTGTACAACCCTAGCCCCCTCCGGTGCCTATATAAACCGGAGGGTTTAGTCCGTAGAGGCAATCATAATCATACATGCTAGACATCTAGGGTTTAGCCATTATGATCTCGTGGTAGATCAACTCTTGTAACTCCTATACTCATCAAAGTCAATCAAGTAGGACGTATGGTTTTACCTCCATCGAGAGGGCCCGAACCTGGATAAACATCGTGTCCCCTGCCTCCTGTTACCCTCAATCCTTAGACACACAGTTCGGGACCCCCTACCCGAGATCTGCCAGTTTTGACACCGATAACCGTAGCACAGAATCCGGTTGATGCCAATTTCCTTGGCCAGGCGGAGTCCATGTATGAGCGCCTCGTACTCGGGCACATTGTTGGAGGCGGCAAACTGCATTTGCAGCGTGTATCTGAGCTTGTCACCTTTGGGAGAAGTGAGGACAATGCCAGCTCCCAAACTGGTTCGCATCTTCGAGCCATCAAAGTGCATCCGCCAATGAGTGGAGTCCAGAGCTGGCGACAGGTACTGGGTCTCGGCCCAGTCGATAAGGAAGTCGGCCAGTGCTTGGGACTTGATGGCGGTGTGTGGCTAATAGAAGATGGTGTAGGGGGCCAACTCGATGGCCCATTTGGCCACCCAGCCTGATGCATCTCTGTTGCCTATGATCTCGGACAGTGGAGCAGTGCAGACGACCGTGATGGAGTGCTCTTGGAAATATGGCCTGAGCTTCTTGGCGGCGAAGTACCACGCCGTAGCACATCTTCTAGTAGTGGGGGTAGTTCTGCTTTGAGGCTGACAACACCTCACTCAAGTAGTACACATGCCTCTGAACCGGCTGTGCTCTGCCGTCTTCTGGATGCTCCACCACAATGACAGTGCTGACCACCCGGCTGGTGGCGGCGATGTAGAGGAACATGGGCTCCTTAGCAGCCGGAGCCGCTAACACAAGTGGCGTAGTCAGCATTTTCTTGAGCTGGAGGAAGGCCTCGTCCGCCTTATCATTCCACTCGAAGAGCGTGGTTTTCTTCATTAACTGGTACATCTATCTTGATCACCCGGAGGTGATGCCTTCTCACCCAGCCGACTGATGAAGCGACTGATGGAAGCCAAGTAGCCGGTGAACTTCTGGACATCTTGTAGTTGGGTGGGTCTCTCCATCCGCTCAATGGCCTTGATCTTCACAGGGTTGCACTCGATGCCGCATTCTAAGACAAGGAAGCCAAGGAGCTGGCCGACTAGGACTCCGAAGACACACTTTTCTGGGTTGAGCTTGATTTGAAAACGACACAGATTGTCAAAAGTCTCCTTGAGATCTTCCAAGAGGGTACCACGCTTCTCCGTCTTCACCACAATATCGTCTACGTAGACGTGGGCATTTCTGCCGAGTTGCTTGAGGAGGCACTTATGCATGCAACACTGAAAAGTGGCACCGGCATTTCTCAGGATGAATGTCATGGTCAGGTAGCAGAAGGCTCCAAATGGTGTGACGAAGGCCGACTTCAGCCGGTCGGCCGGGTTCAGCTTGATCTGATGGTAGCCGGAGTAGGCATCAAGGAAAGACAGTAGCTCGCA
Organism: Triticum dicoccoides; assembly: GCF_002162155.2. NCBI lineage: Eukaryota > Viridiplantae > Streptophyta > Magnoliopsida > Poales > Poaceae > Triticum > Triticum dicoccoides. The sequence goes on along the minus strand of NC_041388.1, from coordinate 563,102,057 downwards.
TCCGGCTGTGGACTCTATCACTTGATCAATCTGGGGCAGAGCGAATGGATCTTTGGGGCAGGCTTTGTTGAGGCTGGTGTAGTCAATACACATGCACCACTTATTATTCTTCTTTAGTACAAGGACTGGGTTGGCAAGCCATTCTGGAAAGAACACTTCCATAATGAAGCCGACCGCTAGGAGTCGGTCTATCTCTTCACCAACAATTCTTCTTTTTTCTTCTGACAGATGGCGGAGGGGCTGCTTAACTGGTTTTGCATCTGATCTGACATGTAGCTTGTGCTCGGCGAAATCCGTTGGAACACCCGACATGTCCTTGGGAGACCATGCAAAGATGTCCCGATTCTCACGGAGGAAATCGACGAGCTCGCTTTCCTATTTGCTATCGAGGTTGGTCCCCACGATAGCGTGCCTCTCCGGGTGGTTGGGGTCCAAGGGGATCTTCTTTGTTTCTTTGGCTGGCTGGAAAGAACCCGATGCTTCCGACTCCTTGGGGTCTGGTGACAGGTCCGGCTGCTTGCTGGCCATGGCCACAACCCAGTCAAGGAGCTTCCTCTCGGCAGTAATCACGAGGGACTCGGCCAGCCGGTTGCTAGCTGTAGCACAGGCAGCCGACTTCTTGTAGTCGCCGGCTATGGTGATAATGCCCTTGGAACCCGACATCTTCATCTTGAGGTAGACATAGTGCGGCATCGCCATGAATTTGGCTAGAGCTGGCCGCCCTAGGAGCGCGTGGTAAGGGCTCTCTAGGTCAACCACCCCAAACCAAACTGGCTCTCGATAGAAGTGATCTTTGTCCCCGAAGAGGACATCTATCTTAATCTTGCCGTTTGGTGAGCAGGAAAGGCCAGGCACGATTCCATGGAAAACAATCCGACTGGGCTATAGTTGTCTTTCTTTGATGTGCAGTTTCTCCATGGTGTCACGGTAGAGGATGTTGATGCTGCTACTGCCATCTATCAGGACTCGGGAGAAACGAGCAGCTCGCCTGTCTATTGAAAAGGTGGCATCCAACACCAAGGCATAGGAACTCGGAGAAGGCATCACCTCCGGGTGATCATCATGGCTCCAACTGATGGGCTTCTTGGACCAGTGCATGAATTCTGGGGCTTCTGAAGTGACAACATTCACCTCATGGTGCTGTTGACGCCGACTATGCCTGTCGTCACCCACGCTGGTAAAGACGACGCAGACTTCGTGTTCTTTGGGGAACTCATCTTGGATGGTGGCAACCGGGCGGACCGCGGGCTGCGGAGGAGGCGGAGCTGGCTGGCCAGCAAGCGGAGGCGGCAGTCCTTCGCCCTTGGCGATTCGGGTGAGCCAATGGCATTTCTGGGTGGCGTGGTTGGATGGTTTCGCGCCACTGTGGAACTTGCAGGCAGCATCGAGGGTTTGCTCATAGGAGAAAGCGGGCAACCAAGCAGGCTTGCCGCCCTTCTGATGCTTGGGGCAGGGCTGACCCTCTGGCTGTTGATCTTCAACTGTTGCCACTTGTCGGCTGTGGAAGCCGGTTGCGGGGTGTTGCGCTTGTTGTCGTTCTGCTGCTGTCGCCGACTGTTATCACCAGCCGGCGTCTGAGGAGCCGAAGGGAGCACTTTCCCAGACGCGTCCACTCGGAGCTCTGACTTCATGGAGGAGTCGGCAGTGGCGTAATTGTCTGCTATGATTAGCAGTTCGTTGACTGTAGCTGGCTCGTCGCAGAGGAGTCGATGCTTGAGTAGGGTGCCCCCTCGGCACCCGGTAGTGAAGTATTCTATGGCTTGCACCTCGTGCATCCCCACTCAAGAGTTGCACAGTTCACCCCACCGCGTCAAGTAGTCGCGGGTGGACTCGGTGGGGCCTTGGACGCATAGGGAGAGCTGGCGAGGCTTGGGCGGCCGCTTGTAGGTGCTGGTGAAGTTGCGGATGAAGACTTCGGTGAAGTCCACCCAGCTGTTGACACTGTAGGGATTGAGACTGTTCAACCGTGTCCGGGCTATGCCCTCGAGCATGAGGGGAACATACTTCACGTCAATGCGCTTGTTGCCGTTTGCTATGCTGACGGCGGTGGAGTAGTCAACCAACCAATCTTCCGGCTTCACGGAGCCGTTGTACTTGGGAGTGTCTCGAGGGAGCGAGAACCCTTTGGGGAAGGGCTCGTC
>NC_041388.1:563091974-563099486 GCF_002162155.2 Triticum dicoccoides | reverse complement strand
CGGCTAGCAGCCGGCTTTGGGTCTCTTCGGTCACGGGCGCCGCCTGTCGGCGTCCGGGAGGTCGCGCCATGTTCTCGGCGGGGAGGGGGGGGGGGAGGTTTTCAGCATGCAGGCCGGGTTCCACCATGTGGCGCCTGACTTCTTCCTGCATGGCAGCCGCACCGAGGAGTTGTTGGACGCGTTCCATCATGTAGTGTCGCTCGTCACCCTCCAGGTGATCCAGTTCGTCTGCTGCCGCCTAGGCAGCACACAGATTCTCCAAAGGCGTGGCATAGACGGGGCGGTCCACCCCCAACATGCTGGTGACAGCCACGTCCCGCTGCCGAACGGTGCCCATCCGGTTGGGCTCGCCAACAGCCGGTGTGCCACAGACGGCATGGTCGATCTCGCGCTGGTAGGCCTTAGTGAGGCGTCTCATGGCGGCCAACTTTTTGGCGCTCTTGACGAGTGTGATGCGGCAGGCCTCCAGCGTCTCAACGTTAGCGTCTGCCATGATGGGCGCAGACAGGTTCCGCATTGCCGCCTCCAGCGGGTCCTAGCTGGCCCAGCCAGAAGCTCCATCATGACTGATGACCAGCGCCTCCGTGATGGTGCTGGTGCTGGCGTTGCTGATCGCAGGAGGGAGCAGGTCGTCGATGATCACCATGTTGGCAGGGAAGGAATCGGGGGATGCCACGTCGAAGTCGACAAGCATCAGGTCGGTGGAGCCGACAGACTCTTTGTCGAAGGCATGCTCGTTGGCGATGTCGATCTTGCCAAGGAGGTCGACGAGGCAACTTTCGGAGCGGGCCGCTCCCTCGTCAGGTGCCGGCTCATTGGAGAGACGGATCTCGCCGACAAGGTCAGCAAGAGTGCTCACGGTGCAAGCGGCTTCTGCGCCACGCAGCGTGTCGACGCAGATGCCATCCAGTGTGACAGGCTGGCTGCATTCGATGGGAAGGAAAAGGGTTCCCGTCCGGAACGGGTTTCCGTACGAGGTGCACCTGGCCCCACAATGGACGCCAAATGTCGGGGTTGTGGTGCGACATATACCAAGGGGTGGCTTATCAGGGAGAGGGCCAAGATTACGTCGCCGGGCTCTATAGGCGGGAGTGAGCAAGAACGCCTAAGCCGGCAAAGCTTACCCAGGTTCGGGGCTCTCCTGGGAGATAACACCCCTAGTCCTGCTCTGCGGGGTCTCTGCATGATCACTATCTTAACAAGGTAACTACAAGGTTGCTCCTTGAGCTGTTTGGCTAGAGGAGGAAGATGAGCGTGGCTAGCCTTTCTTCCCCTCTCTATATGTGTGTGCGCATGCTAAGGTTCTGAACCCTTTGCATGGGTGACCTGGGGGGTTTATATAGGCTTACCCCCAGGGGTACAATGGTAATCGGGCTGGGTGTGGACCCGACCGTCAGTCTCTCTAAACGTCGGCTTCTCCGCCGGCTGCTGGGGCCTGCCGCCTGGTGGGTCCCGCCGGCTGTCGTGTACTCGGCCGACATGCCGCGCCCGCCGCTTGCGGATCCGGTTGATCACTCCGCACTGTAGCCTCGCTACTAATGACATATGCTTTGTCGGGGAAGCATGGCTACAGTACCGCCGCCTGGTGGGCGTTCACTGTAGCCATTCCCCGTTTCCTCTGGTTAATGGTGCACAAACTTTGAGGGGGGAGGGAGCCACCTGGTGGGAGGCGGATCACCCCATCGCCGCCTTCTAGAGATCTGCCGCCTTTTGGGGTTCGCTGTCAGGTAGGGCCCGCCGCCTGCGGGCCGTACCGACAAGTCGTCGTGGGAGCGTAGCTCCATAGGTAGTAGGTGATGTCACGGGCTGCATGGCTATAGTACCCTGCCGGATGGCGGGCGTCCGCCAGGTACATTCGTACTGTAGCCGCGCTCAGCCCGGGTTTCTAGGGTGGCAGGTTGCACTGTAGCCACGCCCCGTCCCGTCGTAGTTATGTGGGTGCAAACTTTGAGGGCACGAGGGGCCACCTGCTGGAAGTCGGCTGCCTCGTTGCCGCCTTCCGGTATCCTGCCGCCTTCTGGCAGCCGGTCGCTTGGACCAGCCAGCCTAAGGGAGCAGCCGTCCGTTTGAGAGGTATGAGGGGCGCAGTCGGCACTGATGTCTTGAAATATCATGGGGAGCTGATGAGGCTACCTGTGGTCATTTACTCCGACACCGACTTTGTTTTCAAGTCGTAATATTACGAATAAGTCAACTTGTGAACCATTCACACACATGTCGCACAACCACACCCCCCTGGCCAGACCAGGCCAGGCGAGGCGAGCGCGTATGCGTGTAGTGTTCTCTTTCTCTCATCATAGTCACCGCATAGTGTGGTGGAGAGAACCCACTATGTAAACATGTTTCATACCTCCTCCACTAGAGGTATGAGACTAAACTTTAGAACCACCCTATTGGTGTCCTGGAGTAGGGGGTGCTTACCACGTCGGTCCGCCGGTTATGGGCCGGACCGAGGATCCACCAAAGACTGATGAATGGGCGATGCAGGCCCTGGCCCTAGGTGTAATCAAGATGAAGATCTCCGAAGGCTTGGTGTACACTTCAAGGCATATTTGAATGATCGACATACTTATCCCTATATTGAATTGACGATGTGTAAACCCTAGATACCCTTGACGCCTATATAAGCCGTGAGGTCTAGCTTGTAGAGGCATGGTTGCAAGGTTTGGAGCTTAGAACTCCTTCATATGATCTTGAGGTAGATCATATTGTACTTTGTACACCATCACAATCAATATATCAAAAGCATGACATAGGGTTTTACCTTCTCAAGAGGGCCCGAACCTGGGTAAGCATCATGTCCCTACTTTCTCCTCTTATCATCTAGCTCATATCACCAAGCTTCGGAACCCCTACTAGAGATATGCCGGTTTTAGCACCAACATTGGTGGCTCATACAGGACCCACTGTGTGGTCGCAAGAGCTCGATGACGAATCTTCGGATCAATGACAATGTTGGCTGTGGGGATATCTTTTTCCCCGACCAGCTTCTTGCCTTTGGCAGCATCGTGTTGCACCTTGACTCGACTGGCCATCTCGTCCAAGTAGAGAATGTCTCTCCAGGCCAAGCCATCCGGTTTGGCAATCTGGAATACAGTATGGATTCAGGCAGCTAGCTTGATTTCTCGGGTTGGGTGTTAGATCGACCACAAAATCCCACGGATATCATCGCCCATGCACCCACCATGCGACCCGTCTCCCAGATCTGACTTCATGCTCGGATCCGAGTGTCACCTCACCGGTTCAGGCATCAAGCCGTCCTGGTGAAAGCCTTGAGGCTGCATCATGCAGTACATCAACCCAACTCCATCTTAGCACCGCCTACTATCAAGAGATGGGCGAAGCCGACCTCTGTGTTCTAAATGAGATACTGTACCAAATCTATCTCAGACGGGCAAACCTCGGTCTACTACCAGATCGGATGTAAATCTGAGGGCGCGTAAATTTTCATCCCACCCGCCACCCACGTAGCCGCTACAATAGAGGATTTAACCTACGTGCTGGACTATGCCTCCGAGGAGCCATTGATATGGATGAAGATGTCGATGATATGCCATATACCGCATCACCTATAACCACCGACAACATCAGGAATTGGGTGGCTACCTCCACCCATGATGTCTACATGGTAGACACACCCAAAGACGATGAAGGAGATAAGGAGCCTCGCAAACATCGATGCTAGAGGCACCATAATAAAGGCACAGGAAACAGTGACACCAGCCATGAGGCAATTGATAACGCCGACACTTCGAACAACGCCGAGGACCAAAACACATGTGATATAGCCGGCGACAATCCCATCGATGGGGGCGTGCCCAACGGGGACGAAAAGGATCCTGAGAACCACGACTATTACCGAGTCTAAGGAATACTTAAGCCTCAGACCTGAAGAATTTGATATCCCCGAGGAGCCACTAGATGACCCTCTTCTAAAAGCCTTCTACCGACGGTTAATTAGCACCGCCAAGAGCATGAAGCAAAGGCTTCGAGTCGAGCATGACAAGCTAACCAATAAATGGACCGAGGTCCTCAGTGTCAAGCAAGATCTCGAGGAAAGATTCACGGGAAATAAGTAGTACTACCTGCGAAGGAGTTTGCTCCTAGAGTTCGACGGGGAGGTTACCGGCACGCTGCTGTCAAAGTGCAACTGGGATAAGAATCAGGCCGAGATCGACCTCCCTGGGGCCAAGACAGGCTAGCTAGAGGGTACCATAATCCTCCCGAATTACCTCGCCATCATGGCAAGGATCCACTTCCACCTCGGAAAACATACGATTTGCGGAAGAAATCGAGATGCCAGCCGCACCATCCTGATCTATTTATGGATGTAGGGATCGCCCACCCGCCGAACAGGCAGGATACCAAACTTGTTCGATCAAGTATGGTAATGCGCATAATTGCACGCATGATCGGATAGTAGAAACATCTGGCGTATGACATATCATAGCTCGGGTCCGAGGAGCAGCTCACCCCATGTGCTTTACAAACGAGGCGATGCAATACCAGTTCCCGGAAGGGTTTAAGCCCATCAATATTGAGCAATACGATGGAACCACAGACCCCGCCGTGTGGATAGAGGACTTCCTCATGGACATTCACATGGCCCGAGGTGATGACCTCCATCAAATACTTACCCTTAAATCTCAAAGGTTCAGCCCGACATTGGCTGAATAGCCTGCCGGAGAACTCAATTGGCAACTGGGAAGACCTGGATGCTTTTCGAGCTAACTTTTAAGGGACTTATGTTTGATCTTGGATGCTGATGACCTCGGTCACATCATGCAGGAACCAGGGGAGTCGGCCAAAAAAATTATGGAACTAGTTCTTAACCAAGAAAAACCAAATAGTAGACTGCCCGGACACGGAGGCAATAGCAGCCTTCGAACACAACATCCACGATGAGTGGCTCGCTAGAGAGCTCAAGCAGGAAAAACCCTGGTCAATGGCCACCCTCACACACTTGATGACTCGATTTTGCACAGGTGAGGGCAGCTGGCTAGCTCGCTGAAATAACCACAATGGTGACCCAAGTACCTCTGAGGTGCACGATGGAAATGGTAAACCCCGACGCAATTAAAACAACAAGCACCGCAGTAGAGGACATAGCAGAGACACCAATCATGGAGCAGTAAATGCCAAATTCAGCAACCAACGTGGTGGGAACAAGCGAAAACTCTTTCAAGGGAATAAAGACAACCCTTCAATGTTGGGCAAAATATTGGATAAAGCATGTGCCATAAATAGCATCCCAGACAAGCCTGCTACTCATTCGAACCGGAATTGATGGGTAATCAAGCAAGTCGGCAAGATAGCGGCCAAGAAACAGGGCATGAACCAGCCTCATAACGGGGATGGTAACCAGCCTAGGCCAGGTAATGGTGGCCAGAAGCAATTCCCTCCCGAAGTCAAGGACGTGAACATGATTCACATTACTCACGTCACCAGGAAGGAGAGAAAACACGCGCTTCGAGATGTCTATGCTGTAGAGCCAACAACGCCAACTTACAACCCATGGTCAGAAATTCTGATCACCTTTGACCAAAGACACCATCGAACAAGTATCCGTCATGGAGGCACTGTGCTCTGGTACTCGATCCCATAGTGGACGGCTTTCGTATGACCCGAGTCCTTATAGACGGGGGTAGTAGTCTCAACTTGATATACGCCGATACCGTCACGATATGCATACATATCTGGCTAGAATCAAGCCCAGTACTACGACCTTTAAAGGTATCATACCGAGAATTGAGACACAATGCTCGGGTAGTGTCACTTTGGATGTTGTCTTCGGCACACCCGATAATTTCCGCAATGAAGAATTAATCTTTGACAACGTACCCTTTCGAAGTGGTTATCACGCACTCCTTGGATAGACCGCCTTCGCTTGATTCCACGCCGTCCCTCACTATGCTTACTGAAAGCTTAAGATGCCAGGGCCGAATGACATCATTACAATCAATGGAAACACGGAACGCTCCCTCCAAACCGAGGAACAAACAGCGACCTTCACGACCGAGGAAGCGTCAAGAGCGCGAGCGGTGTCAAGCGGCCAAAGCCACATGAAATGTTCAAGAAGTGTAAACTTCACCTCAGCGCACAAAAAGGGTGACCCCAAATTGGGACGCACGCTCCACTGCCCCATTTCCATGCAAGGTTTGTGTCCCTCGGGCACACAACTTTGCGTTGAAAATCCCATGGGAGCTGGTGAATCACAACGTCCTAGGTAACGGGTAAGGTAAACTGACACGTTTTCCTGCACCCCTGGCGGTAAATTCACACCCTGCTCTTAAGCATAGGGAAGACTCGGTCGGGGGCTGACTACGAATGGCATTTGATCTGAATTCAATAAACCTCTACTAAATCACCATTTCGAATGAATTCAAGAAACGACGGGTCCCTTCACAAGTGACGATGTATTTCCTCGGACTCGATGAGGAACTGCTGTTTAACAAGATGGAGGACATACGCCAGCAGGACAATAAAGGACGTCAAGCCCACCATCCGATAACTAGCCGCGCTACCCTTCTTGCCTATCTTTCATATTGATATCTTGTATGCTTTATGTTATAGTTCAGATTGGTTCGATCCTTTTTATAAGAGATGGCCCAATGTCACATCCTTTTATCCTTCTCTTGAAACACAACTATAAACGATACAGGTGATGGATGCCTTTAAGGCACCATAAAACCTTACTGGGGCTGTAGAATCAAGCTGACACCCTCTAACATCCGAGGTACTCTACAGAAGACCTCGGCCCCATATCCTCGGTACTTTGCATTATATGCATCAGTTTTGAGTTGTGTCTTCGGTTAATAGCTGGGTTGCTCGGCTCCTGTGCTTACCTCTTACGTTCCCGCTTTGTTTGGCTAGGAGGTAAAGGGAGCATCACTGTGATTGTAACTTCTGGTTTAACCGATCAAGTACCTCAGTTGGAGAAAGCCCAAAGTTGACTGTCACAACAAGCGTAAACTGGTCGGCGAACCGCGGCAGCATCAAGCTCTATATGACCAGTAGCGGTTGTCCGTGTAAAACGAATGGCTTTCCTTTTTCAAAAAAGCCGAATTGTTGCTTGTTCGACCTCGGATATCCCGAGGATTTGACGTATACCAGGGGCTATTTTTTTTTCATTTGTTTCTTCGGGTTTCAATGCTATTTTCATTTTTTGTTTCTTTTCTTTTTTACTTCTCCTGTTTTTGTTTTGCTTTCATTATTTTTTATTCTTTCTACATGTTTCTTTGCTTTTTGGTTTGGTTTGTTCCTTTTTCTGTTTTCATTTACCCGTTTTTTTTGTTTTCATTCTACATTTTCATATATGTAAACAACATTTTTCTGTTACACATTCAACATTTTTTCAATACAAGTTTAACATTTTTAATACATAGTCAACATTTTTTCTATACACATTTTTAATAATTTTCAAATGCTTGATCAATATTTTTAAAATACAAGATTAACATTTTTTCAATGCACATTTTAACATTTTCATAAATGCTTGACTAATTATTTTTT
>NC_041388.1:563056701-563091502 GCF_002162155.2 Triticum dicoccoides | reverse complement strand
CTAAATGCAATATTAACTTTTTTTGAACACATCGTCAATATTTTTTATACACATTTAACATTTCCAAAATGCTTGATTAACAATTTTCAAATACTTGTTCAACATTTTTTCAAATGCTTGATTAAATTTTTTGATATGTATATTATAAAAAATATATCATTTTTAATTACATGGTCAACATTTTTTCTATACCCATTTAACATTTTTCAAATGCTTGATAAAAAATTCCAAATACATTTTCAACATTTTTTCGAATGCTTTGTTAATTTTTTATATAGATGATAAAAAATTTCATAATTTTTTAATACATGGTCAACATTTTTTCTATACACATTTAAATTTGTTCAAATGCTTGATTACCATTTTTTATAATTGTACAAAATTTTAACTAATGCTTGATTAACAATTTTATCCGCATGATCAACATTTTCATGGTCAACATTTTTTCTATACACATTTCACATTTTGCAAATACTTGTTCAACATTTTTTCAATGGTTAATTAACAATTTCTATATGCATGATCAAATTTGTTTCATCATTTTTGAAATACATTTTCAACATTTTTCTATAAATATTTAAATTTTTTCAAATGCTTGCTTAACATTTTTCAAACACTTGTTCAAAATTTTCTCAAATGCTTGAACGCCTTTTTTTACATACATTATTAAATTGTTTCACACACAATATATATTTTTGTATGCATTTCTCATATATGTGATAAGCATTTTCTCTATACACATTTAATATTTTCAAATGCTTGGTCAATATTATAAAATGTTTTTATGAATAATTATTTTTGTAATATATTTATTTAGAATATTTGTTAGTATAAAGAAAAGTAAAAAAAGGAAAAAAGAAAACAAAGCCGTGAAAAAAATAGAAAAACAAGGCTGGTGTTTCCAACGTGCCTGGGCCAGCCCAACTGGCGGTTCCCTTCAGCGAGGGGTTCTCTCCTGTCTCATTGAAGGGAACCCCTCGACGGCCCATCTTGGACCGGGCCACAGTTGGCTTCGCTGTTTCTTCTATTTTTCTATTTTCGGTTTCTATTTATTTTCTTTTCCTTTTTCCTTGTTCGTTTTTGTGTATTATACAAAAGTTCACTGTGTATTACAAAAAAATCATCACGTTTTAAGAAAATGTTCACCGTCTATTATTAAATTGTTCAACAAATACTGCAATATTCACTGTGTATTAGAAGTTTGTTCAGCGTCTGTTACACAAAATGTTCAATGTGTATTCGAAAAAATTGTTCAATGCATATTACAAAAGTATTCAATGCGTATTCAAAAATTGTTCACCATAATTATTTATAATTTATTTTTTTACAAAATAAACGCCGAGCAAATAAAAGGACACTATAATATACTTTACAGTACCAGATGTTACAATGTTTTTTTTAAAACGTTTTTCGTGGTCTAACTGCAAATGTGAGTGCCCCACCCAATTGCATTCCTTCCTGTGCGAAACTACTCCAGTTTGACGCATCACGCGTGCATGTGTCGTTCAGGAGATCTTAGCACTTTTAGCGCCAGTTAGCAATCAAGCAAAATGGTTTGCGTGCATGCCCCTATCTCCTGGTTTTTTGTCTGTTTTTTTTCGGTCGTTGGACTCGTAAAAAAACTAGATAGTTTTTTAAACATCTGTTGAAAAAATTGTGAAATAATATTTTACCAATTTTTGTAATTTTAATGAACTTGAAAAAAAGTTTGCGAACCTGATTTCTTTTTCCGAATTTGAAACAATGTCCTAGAAATTTGAATATTTTGCGAATTTGAAAAAAGTTCATGCATTGCGAAAAAACTCATGATATTAGAAAGTGTTCATGAATTTTAAAAAGTTCATGAATTTTGGAAAATTACTCATCGACCCGAAAAATTCACACATTTCCAAAAAGTTCACATATCAGAATAAATGTTCACGGACTTGGAAACATGTTTACTAATTTGGAGGATTATTCGCGAGTTATTTTTTCATAAATTCCAAAATGTTCCTTAGTTTTACAAATATTTGTGATTTTGAAAAAACCACAATTTGAAAAAAATATTTTATAAAGATGAAGATAAAATGTAAGTATAAAGATGAAAAGAAGATAAAAAATTATAAAAGTAAAACGGAAATATGAAAACCAAAAATACAGACTAAAGAATGGGCCTAAAAGATAAATATAAAAGCCGAGAAAACTGATGGTAAAAAACGAACGTGCGGTACGAAGAAAAAATGGGCCACCAAGGTCAGAACGAAGTGTGCATTTTTTCCACCAAAACAGTAAAAATTGACGCTTATGGGAGAGCAACTAACTGAAGAGTGCTCGTTCCCAGCCTCCCAAAAGGTCACTTGTGGATGGCTGAGAGCGCGCCACTTTGCGCGCTATCAGCCACCGCCAGATGTCGCGCTCTGAGCACTTGCTCCGGATTTTTTATTTTATTTTTCCGCACGCGTTTTCTGCCTTTCAGATGGTTTTTTCGGCTTTCGGTTTTTCACTAGCCTTCCTTAGATTTTGGACAATTTTTTTTCAGATTTTTTACGCGAAAAACATGTTTTTTTCCCCTTTTCACAAGAGGCACGGCTTTCCTTACGTGAGAGGCATGGTTTTACTTCCGCGAGAGACACAGTTTTGCTTCTGCGAGAGGTATGATTTTGTTTTCGCGAGAGGCATGGCCGTGTCTCTCGAAAACAGAAAAAATGCGTTTTCATTTTTTCCTTACGCGAGAGCCATGATTTTGTTTCCGCGAGAGGCATGATTTTGCTTCCACAAGAGGCACGGTCAAAAATGAAAAAAATGTGTTTAATCTTTTTTTCTTCCGCGAGAGGCACGACTTTGCTTCCGCGAGAGGAATGGTTTTTGCTTCCGCGAGAGGCATGGCCGTGCCTCTCGAAAACAAACAAAAAAGTGTTTTTTCCTTCTGTGAGAGGAACGTTTTTGCTTCTGCGAGATGCATGATTTTGCTTCCGCGAGAGGCACGATTGTGCCTCTCGGAAACGGGGAAAAACGCGTTTTCGCTTTTTTCTTCTTCCGCGTGAGTCACAATTTTGCTTTTGCGAGAGACACGGTTTTGCTTCCGCCAGAGGCACGACCATGCGCCTCTCGAAAAGGAAAAAAGTGCTCTCGGTCCGGTTTTTTCGTCTGGTTTTTCGTCCATTTTTTCGTGAAAAGAAGTTCTTCAAAACCTATCAACACTGTATCTAGTTTTAAAGATATCGACGCGAGAAATCCAATAGTGAAAACCGTTCGAGATTTGGAAGCATGGTTCAATAGATAATCGTTTTGAATAAATGGATCTACGAAGAAAGGAAAAACTCTCGGGTTGCGACAAGTGGCGCACATATAGCACACCATTTGTCGCAACTTGGGGAGGTGAAAGCGATCTTTAGAATGAGTACTCCTTAATTAGTGATTTCACGCTTATATCCATAAATAGATGTGGTGGGCCAACGAGTGGGACTCCCAGAGCCGAGCGTGCGGCGTTTGCACGAGTTTCAGGATGCATTTATATTTTCCCTAAACTTACGTGGATTGCTCATTCTGAGGTGATGGTTCCCCTTTTCTTGGGTTCTTTTAACATTTTTTATTTTACTTTTTATTCTTTGTAATGGAATATATATTTTTAAGAAAAAGAAAATGTTTCAGCATGTAAGAAAATGTTCCTGGGGTGCTCCTGGATATAAAATCTTTATGTATGTTTCAATTATTTTGTATATCCGCATTAAAATGTATTCACTGTATTGAAGAAACTTCATCAACTATTTTCAAAATACATTATATTTTAAAAGAATCTTCGTCTACTTCACAAAGTCTATCATGTGATGTTTTTCCATCTGCTCCAAATGTTTGTTTAATATTTTTTTTCTTTCAGAATAAGTTCCACCTATCTTTTTGCAAAACATTGTCTATTTTAGGAAAATGATTGTCACACATCAAAAAGTTGTTCATCGTGTAATTAAAATATATTCACCGTGTATAGCAAAATGTTCATTATGTAATTATCTTTTATCATGTACTAAATTCATGCATCATGTAATTAATAATATACATGGCAATACCCGATGACGTTTAATTGCGTTAAACTATTGACCACTTGTACTTGTTGGCTCCCTGCCACATAGTTAGGTGATTGAGTGTTTCCCTCGAGTTAGGGTTTTGTTTCTCACGCTAGCGATTTTCCGCCGCCGTCGAGTTTTCTGGCCATCCCCGCCATCGATCCTCTTCTTGCTGGGCGAGCGACCCGGTCCGTGATCCTCGATCGCACTGGGCCGTGGCTAGCGGGCAGTATGACGGAGTTGGGTTCCTATCCGAACACCCGATGCAATCTTCGTCGGGTAAGGAAATCTCCATGGCTACAGCTGAGACCTCGGACCAAGCGGGGGTCAGCGATGTGGAGAGGATGATGCAAGAGCTAGGGCTGGGAGAAGAGGATCTGGACGACGCTGTCTTCGATGAGAAGGAAGCACCACCAGTGGCTGCGCGTTGGGTTGCCTTGGCTAGGGTTCATACCCCAAAAACCTATAGCCAGACGTGGTTCTTCCGGAATATGAGATCTGCTTGGGACTTGGCACAAGATGTCAAGTTCAGACCGTTGGAAGGTAATCTATACACAACCCAATTCTCGTGCCTTGGAGATTGGGAGAGAGTCATGAACGATGGCCCATGGCACTTCCGAGGGGACGCGATGATCATCAAGCCTTATGATGGGGTGACAAAGCCAATGACAATCAAGATGGACACAATCGAGATATGGGCGCAAATCCATGCTGTACCAGATCTGTACGCCCATCTAGTCCCATCTCTTGCTGCTAAAGTGGGAGAGTTTCTGTTTGCTGAGCCCCCGTCGCAAGACTTCTTAGGAAACTTTTATCGCGTTTGGGTCAGAATTGATGTCTCAAAACCTCTCAAGAACGCTGTGTCTATTATTCGTGAAACTAAGCGCCAGATTTATCGTGTGAAGTATGAGAAGCTGCCAGACTAGTGCGCAGTTTGCGGAAAGCTTGGTCACTTGTTTAAGGAGCATGGTACACGAATACATCCTCCACCGGCTCTCGTCTTCAAGGATTTACGGGCTGAATGGTTCATGAGATCTAGCCGAGGTCCAGGTGGTGGCCGAGGTCGTCGGGGAGGAAGAAGATGAGGTCGCAATGGAGGGTGCGGTCCAACCCCTGCACCAGGGACGCAGGAGGATTTTCAGGAGGAGGGTGAACTAGGTGCTGCTGATGGAAGGAACTTGGTGCTGAAGGAAGGAGGTGGAGCGAGTACTGACTTGGACATGGTGATGGAGGACCAAACAAGAAAGAGGATGGGGGAGAGCAGAACTAGGCAGCAACTCTTCGGCTCCACCGTTTGTGCATGGTACTGTTCCGAGGGAGAACCAACTAGCTTTAGTCCCTGTGGGTGCTACTGTTGTTAGTCCACCAATCACTAGGGATCCAAAGAAGGCAAGGACTGGACTAGAAGGCAAGGAGGGCTATCATACTGCTGCAAAAAATTTGGCGGAGTCCCTGGAGGAGTGCCGCCAGGACCAATGAGTGTGTTTTGTTGGAACTGTCGTGGCGCGGGTAAACCTACGACAGTTCGAGAACTTCGCGAGGAAGTTTACCCCTACCGTGCTTTCTATTGTCGGAACACAGATAAGCGGGGCACGTGTAGAAGCTTTTACTAGTACTCTAGGGTTTGATAACTCATATGCTGTTAATAGTCAGGGGAGAAGTGGAGGCATTGGTATTTTTGGAATAATACAACGAAGGTTGAGATGTTGGGAGACTCTTGTTATCACATTGATGCCAAAATTGAGGATGCAGGTCAAGACCCGTGGAGGATCACGTGCGTATATGGTGAGGCCAAAATCACCTCGGCATCAAACGTGCGATCTCATGAAAGGGATAAGTACTGTCAGCGACCTGCCGTGGCTTTGTTTTGGAGATTTTAATGAAGTTTTGCGACCTGAGGAACACGAAGGAGTAGCCAACAGAAGCAATGCCCAGATTCAGGGTTTTAGGGACGCAATTGACATCTATATGTTGATGGATATAGGTTACCAAGGGCACTTTTGGACGTTCGAAAAGAAGGTAGCAGGGGGGTCATACGCAAGAGTCAGGTTGGATCGGGCACTAGCTTCTGCGAGCTGGATGGTCCGATTCCCACATGCAATATTAACACACCAGACTGCCGCTACTTCTAACCATGGGCCTATATTATTGAAATTGAATGCCGCGCAAAGTGATCCGATGCCTAATAGAACCTTCAGGTACGAGGTGATGTGGGAGTCCCATGATTCATGGTAGGACATGATTACAAACAGCTGGAACGCGGCTAATGCAGGCTATGGAGTCGGCGACTTTCATGACAAACTTCTGGCCATAACCAATGATCTGTCCTCGTGGAGTAGAGACAACTTTGGCAGCGTCAGAAGGGAGATCAAGCAGTTGAGGACTCAGCTGGAATTATTACGTAATGATCCAGGGAGGGTGAGGTCATCATATGTGGAGTTGAAACTAAATGAGAGGTTGGCCGAACTATATCATGGAGAAGTGTTAATGTGGCGTCAAAGATCCCGGGTGGAATGGCTCTCGGCGGGGGACAGGATACCAAGTTCTTCCACATGAGGGCAAGCATGAGGCGTAAGAAAAACATGATCCGGGCACTCACAAACGCTTTGGGGATACACACTGAGGACCCGGCAGAATTGAAGGCCATGGTAGTGGAGTTCTATAAGACTCTGTATACTTCCGAAGGGGTATAGGGGATGGAGGAGGTACCGAGTCATGTCCCAAGGAAGGTTATGCTTGCAATGAACGAGATCTTATGCCGAGGTAAAAAATGCATTATTTCAAATATTTCCGACCAAGGCTCCTGGCCCAGATGGCTTGCCGGCTCATTTTTACCAAAGGCATTGGGATATTTGTGGGGACGAAGTCACCGCAGTAATTATGCGCATCATAAAAGGGGAGGAGAACCCAGAAAGTATAAATGATACGGTATTGGTCTTGATCCCCAAGGTAACAAATCCAACTTAGTTGACACAGTTTAGGCCCATCAGTTTGTGCAATGTCTCGTATAAAATTGCCGCCAAGGTTGTCGCAAACAGGTTAAAAATAATCCTTCCTGACATTATCTCGGAGGAGCAGTCAGCTTTTGTGCCTGGTAGACTGATCACGGATAATATTATTTGTGCTTATGAGTGCTTACACTTTATGAAAAGAAATAGGTCAAAAACTAACAGTTTCTGTGCTCTGAAGTTGGATATGATGAAGGCCTATGACAGAGTGGAGCGGAAATATTTACAGGCAATTTTGAACAAACTTGGTTTCTCTCCAGCTTGGATTTAAGTGGTCATGGGTATGGTAAAATCAGTGTCTTTCTCAGTATTATTCAATGGTGAAAAGCTTGAGCAATTCAAACCAACAAGAGGTATTCGCCAGGGAGATCCAATTTGCCCTACCTATTCTTACTTGCAGCAGAGGGCCTTTCATGCCTACTAAAATCCAGTTCTCAGTCATCCGCTTCCAGTGGTGTTAAGGTGGCTCCCACAGCTCCTGAGGTGAACCACCTTCTTTTCGCAGATGACAGCATGCTGCTTTTTTAGTCTAGTGTGGAGGGTGCAAATTTGGTTTCAAACCTCCTGAGTACTTATTGTAATGCTTCTGATCAGAGAATCAACAATGACAAGTCCTCTATTTTCTTCAGCAAATGTTGCCATCAAGTGACCAGACAACAGGTTAAGGACGTTCTGGGAGTGCAGAACGAATCTCTTAGTGAAAAGTATTTGGGGATGCCCACTGAAGTTGGTCAATCAAAAAATGGCACTTTCAAGTACCTTAGGGATAGAGTGTGGGAAAGATCAAAGGATGGATGCAGAAGCTTCTCCCTGCGGCAGGGAAAGAAGTACTCATAAAATCCATGGCTCAGGCCATCCCTGTTTTCTCTATGTCATGTTTCAGACTCCCTAGGGGATTATGTGAGAGTGTGACATCAACAATTAGACAGTTTTGGTGGGGTTGTAAGCAAGGACGAAGAAAGCCATGTTGGGTGGCCTGGGATGTGTTGACACGGTCAAAGAACTTGGGAGGATTGGGTTTCCCCGACTTGGAAATTTTCAACCTGGCACTACTATCAAGACAGGCTTGGAGGTGTCTGATGGATCCCAACTCGCTCAGTGCACGTATACTGAAGGCGGCTTACCATCCTGAATGCTCTATACTTGAAGCAGAACTTGGCCCACACCCCTCTCAGATTTTGCGTGCAATAATAGACGGCAACAATGTTCTCAGATAGGGGATCATAAGAAGGATTGGGGATGGAAGGACTACCAATATATGGCAGGATAATTGGATACCGAGAGCGGGACTAATGAGACCAACTACCTCAGTGATACAAGATCCACCCCAACGAGTTTCTCAGCTAATTGATGCCACTACCGTTTCATGGTGGGAAGAAGTAGTTCGGCAAGTTTTCCCCCTGTGGATGCTGAGGCCATACTACGGATTCCAATATGTACTAGGCAGGTCGAAGATTTTTGGCATGGGCTGAGGACTCGCGGGGTCGTTTCTCTACTAGGACGGCTTACAAGATGATCTTCAGGATTAACATGGGTAGGGAGGCATGGATAGAAGATACCGAAGGATTATCAAATCTACAAGGGGAGATGAGTGCCTGGTCAAAGCTATGGAAGATGAATGTGCCCTCCAAACTTAAGGTTTTCGCTTGGAGGCTTTCCCAACATTCTTTGCCAACCGGGGATGTCCTCCAGCATAGAAGCATGGCCACAACACAGGTTTGTACGATCTGTGGAGCACATGACAGTTGGCGACTGTGGCACCCCGATCCGCATGGAGTAGGGGGCCTTCGCACGTCAGCCCAGGATAACACCTGACGCACGACATGTCCATAATACAGCATTCCAGGTACAATAATATTCATCAAATACATGTGCATAAGCTTACATCATTGATGAATACAATCATCTGGCATAGCCCTACGGCTATTTAAATGGCAGCGGAAGTCTATTAAAATGGCGGCGGAAGTCTTGGTTTGACAACATAACAACTCTGGCTGGGCTCCACAACTCATAGGACTGGCAAGGTTACGGCCTAGCACGACGGAACAAACGAACAATTCGGCACGACCTACAAAACTGGCATGACACACCATGTCAGTACATTGAAGGTACTTGCAAGACAACCAAATACATAGCATCCAAACAAGCAGAAGACAAGGCGAGAACCGAGCGCATGCAACAACCTACCTCATATCAATTACTAAACATGGCATGATAAAGATCAAGTAAGCATGAACAATATCATAGCATCTACTAACATGGCAGTAATCATGGCATAACAAAACATGCTTCTAACAGTGTAATAGCAAAACATAACATATCATCCAATCATGGCATAATTTAACATATAAATCAAAGCATGGCATGGAATCATGAAACTATGCTGAAAATAAACTACCGAATATGTCCAATGCAGACATAGCATGTTAACTTTATGCAACCATCTTCTGTTCTATCATGGTTCTTTAAATGCAAATAATGATATATTACTCATGCAAAGCAACCAAACTTGTGCACCGAGTCCCTCGGACTCTCTTACCAACGGGTTGCGTCGCAACCGAACGGTGATCTTTCCGGCAATCACAACCATGACCAACACTGGGTCTCAAACGGTCACCGAGACCTCGTCTCGTGATCATATCAAAACATTGTCATGACTTCTCACGACCATCTCATAGTCCAAGTCACAATATTCTTGTTATTACATCTTTATTTACCAACTTAATTATTTCAAGTTTATTCTCCATTTCGACCAAGACCTGATAGTGGGACCTACTACGAACTGTGTTGCTATCGATAGACTTTATATACACTCTGCAGAGGTAGCACACTATATCCACACCACGGAACCCATGGCCTCGTCATCCCATTCGGGTGGACCAATGGCATTCTGACGAAACCGACCTACTGCCATGACACTCTCCCGGCGACTCCGACCCACTCCCAACTGGGCTAGTCCTGGGTGGCCCCATGCCTACCAAAGAAACAATGACCACTGTCATGGCCAAAACGTCCCTCACGGGGACCGGTACCAAAATTTTTAACAATGGGACACAAGGTTATGTCCGCCTACCTAATCAGGGTAAGCATGCCCATAACCTTCCCTAGCTGGAGGCACCGACGTGAGGCACGACAATAGATTGCATTAAGGCCTTCCCAAAAAGGCAAATGTGGCTGCACTGAAAAAGTTCGATTTGGTGGCACTATGACTCGATCCCATCGACGACGGAGGAGGTTTGTTATTATTAAGTCATTTTAATTCCTTCTCCATCATCATGAACATGAATGCAACAATGAGCATGAAGCATACAAATGCATGAACAAAATATTAAACTTCTCAAGTGCACAACTATAGCATAAAGAACATGACAATACCAAGTAATAGCATACCAACGGTGCATTACAATCCTCATAACATTTTATAACGATGACATGCAAAAAAGGTAGAGTAGTGACATGGCATTATCAATACCAACATTCTAATTAGCATGGCCAACGATATCGTGAAAACACAGGCATGCATGACAAGCATAATGGAATAACTGCAGACGAAAATGATATGAAACAACAGCAACTACACACACACAAGGTGCATGCAAAGTCAACATGCAAGTTTGGGGCTCATGATAAGAGGTTGGCTTGCCTGGGGTCGACAAATACTCCGGGAAGAAGTGTAGAACGATCACAGAAAGATTTGTCAGAAATAGTTCTCTCTCGGAGGGGCTGTTTACGGGAAAGGGTAAAATGATCATTTTCAGAATTTTCAAACATCAAGAAAATGGTACCATCGAAAAGGGCTCGACGAACAGAGAAATTGAGCGTTGGAATCACCTCATTCGGAGTTACGGGTAAAAAGATACGGACTTTAAAGCTCTAGGACTAGTCTGTAAAAATACTTCTACAAACAGGTCCCTGGTAGTTTAAACAGAACGTGTCTTTTCTGAGAATACGTCTTCCAGAGGGGGAAACGTATTCTCGGCCGAAGGGGAGGAAAAATACGCTTTCTGAGATTGAAATCGCACTTTCCAGAAATGCGCTTTCGCGCGGCGAAAACGACTTCGCGGCGGGGGCGCCGCCACTTATCTGACGTGGTACTGGGCCAGGCCCTTCGGTCGCCGACAGGTGGGGTCGCACGGGAAGGGGCCTGCCTGGCCTGGCTTCATCTTCCTCCCGTTCGACACGCGCCTGGCCGAGGGGAGACGCCCGCCCCGACGACACTCGCCAGCGCATCCGGCCACGGCAGGCGACAAGTGACCTACCCCCGGGCTCAGGAGGAGGAGGCGCACCCCGGGGTAGTCACCGTTCCCGGCGAGGAGCGCGGGAGAAGAAACAGTGGTGCACGCGCGGAGAGGGGCTTCAGCCACCGGAGAAAATGGGGCTATGGTGGGGGAACAGAGAGGCTGAGGTCACGGGGAGACGCGCCAGACTCTGGGGGTTGCAGTGGTGATGGAGGAACGGCGAGGAGAGCTCGGGGTCACCGAAATCGGGCGAGACCCGAGGCGGTAGCTATGGTGACAGTGGTGGTCAGAGAGGGGCTCTGAGCTCGGGGAGAGGCTCGGGGAGGGGGTTGTGGACTGTGAGGATGCTCGGGGCGTGCTTAAATAGCCGCGGGAGGGCTCGAGGGGGCGGGGAGGAGGTGGCACGCGGCACGCGACGTGTCCGCGCATCGGCGAGAGCACAGTGTTGGCAGGCGCGACCAAAGCTCATGGGAAGCGTCGGGAAGGCGACGAGGAGGGTGCGGACGAGCGCCAGAGGCTCACGGAATCGAGCAAAGCTCGCGGACGAATGGAGGAAGAGGACACCGGGGAGGAAGGCGACGATGCACAGGAGCGCACTGTTTCGGTCTTTGGCATGGATCGCCGGAGAAGAAAACGAAGGGGGCCAGAGGTCCAGCGGGAAGATGACAACGAGGGGGAACTATTGGGCATTAATGGCGAGGCCAGAGCTGGTCGGAGCAGCGCTGCCGATGAGAACAGTGGCTAGACCACCGTTTTAGCTGGCTACCCTCGTGGTCACCACGGACAAGGCACGCTTTGGAGTTTTTACTGATGCCAGCTCATGTCTACCGCGTAGTCCTTTGTAACTTGAGTGTTACTACCATAAAGAAACGGGCAGAGACAAACTAAGCTGAGTAAACCGAGCTCCACAAGTTTGCTGTTGCAAACTTGGCCACACTCCAGAGATTAAACCAGAGAGGGTAAAAGGTAAATTTGATGTCTGGGAGGCTTAGGGTAGAAAGGACTACGGTCCTACTAATTTTGAGGTCATTTGGTAAAGTATTTAGCATAGTTTCTGTACAACTGCTAAATCTGACCCAGAAATTGAATGATGAGCAAGCACTCACTAGGAGCGATGGATTGAGCTGAAACTATGAAAAGCTTTATTATTAGGACATACAATGATGCTGTAAAAAGTTCATACCAAATGGACTTACCAAAATGGTACTTCCTTCACAGCTATCATTTCTGTCCAAAAACTTCAGAAAAATCCTGAGTGCAATTGGCTAGATGAAATGAGCCAAAATATTGTGGAGATAGATCATATAGATAGGAGAAAGCCTGGGAATATTTTCAGCCATAATGGAGCAAGATAAAATGCACTTGCTTAACAAACAGAAAAATTGGACAGAAACCAAGAATTGCTCCTGTTCTCACATAGTTCAATGAAATGAACTTAATTTTGGTGGAGGATAATTATTTGAGATATTTGAGAGGATGTAAAAGTTGCATCCCATTTGGAAACTCTATGAAGCTACTTCCTTCACAAAGTTGCATTCTGGTCAGAAACTTTGAAAAATAGCACATGGAGCTAGGATGAATGGATTGAGCTCATATTTTGCATACATGGGTTATGTATCAAGGTTAATCACCCTGCCAAATTTCAGATCCATTGGAATTAGTAATAAAGCACTTCCTTTGCAAAATTGTAGATATGGCAGAAACTTGCATTGGATCATGTGCCAAAATTTTGAACTGAGGAACATTGGATGAGTATGGAACTAGTGATTATATAGCAAGGACAAGTTCCACAATTTATGTGGGAATTTTACCTGCTATAAAAATAGTAGTTCCTTTGGAAAATGGCAGAAATGCAATATTGGCATTAAATAGGAAAAGGCAATTTTCCTTATTTAATTATGGCCAATATATTAGCCAGAGCTTGGATTAGTCATAAGTATCAACTCCACCAATTCTCATGAATTTAGGAGATGGCTAGCTATGCCTTTGAATTTTATTCCTCAGAAAAGCAAGAAAAGGAACAAATCACAATTCAAAAATATTGCATGGGCCTTAGCAATATTTTTGCATATCCAAGGTTCAGAAAGGTAGAATGGTCTCTGGGAACAATTGGAATGATCAACAGATCAAGGAAAATGATGGCTCCTTTGTAAACACAAAGGGCATATCCAAATTCCAAAAATTTGGAATTAGGGTTTGATAGGGTTTGAGATGATGCAAATGAGGTCTTGCCCACTGAAAAATACATGAGCAAGGTTTTGAAAGGTTGAAATGACAAGAAATCTTAGAGTCATCCAACAAACTTAGGAGAAAGATTTTGAAAAATGAGTGCCAGGAAGGAATAACAGCTCAAAAATTGATAACCCAATTTTGGGGCTGTTATAGCGACACACATTACTTGATTGTGCCATGTCCAGATGTATATGGGCTCTGTCCCGTGAGGAGCTTGTTCAACATATGTCCTCGAATAGAGATGAAAATGCAAAACGTTGGCTACACTACATGCTTGAAACCGTAACAGAGGATGAAATCACTATCATGATCGTAACCTTGTGGGCCATTTGGTCTGCTCGGTGCAAAGTGATACACGAAGGAATTTATCAAAGCCTCATGCCACGAACGGCTTCATCTTGATTTATCTCTCCAATATTCAGTTTTTGAAGAAAACATGCACTGGTTCGCCGGCTGTCCCTGTGATTAAGCCGACGACATGGATTCCACCCCCGGACCAGCATGTGAAAGTGAATGTTGATGCTGCAGTAGCAAGACATGGAGGGCTTGAGGCGGCCGCAGCCATTTGTCGAGATAGCACAGGGATCTACCTGGGGGTGTCCGCGGTAGTTTTCAGAAATATTGATGATCCAGAAGTACTGGAGACCTTGGCGATCCGGGATCCTCTTTCTCTCTCTGATGATATTTATGTCCACAAAATTGCTGTTGCTTCAGATTGTAAACAGGTGGTGGAAGCTACCAAGACGGGAACGTCGGCATCTTATGGAGCAATTGTACATGAAATAGTAGAACGATCTAAGTCTTTTTCCTCTTGTAGGATTAGCCATGAATTTTGAACCTCTAATGTAGAGGCTCACAAACTTGTAAAACACGCTTTAATGTTGGGTATTGGCCGCCATGCTTGGTTAGGTCTACCCAGAGATCTTATTTTCGTCCCTGTAAACCTTGTGACGGGTGAATAAAAAGCTTTGTGAGTTTGTCTCAAAAAAAGGTGATTGAGTAATTTATCACGATGGACGGTCCCTCACATAGCATTACCTCTTAATTGTCCACTTCCTGCCGCAGTTAGGGATAAAGACCAGACCAAAGGTATCCTACATATATAGTTTATCCCCACTATCTCAATTCTCTCAACATGCACACATGCCACGTCACCACATATGCCATCTCATCACCTACTAATTATTTTCTCTAAACATGCATGGAAATGCTATTTATATTCTCTCCCAACATGCACACATCACAACCCACCCACATGCCACCTCATCAAATCACACTAATTATATTTCTCTCAACATACATGGGACATACTACATAGATTCTATATATATACATAGATTCTACATATAACTATGTCTTCTTTCCGTCTTAAAATAAGTGTCTATATTATATGGGCAATCCTGCCGCAACGCACGGGGTATTATCTAGTGAAATTATATGGGCAACCATTCTTCTTAGATAAGTTGTGCTTTCCTCTCAAGACACCGAAGGCTGTCATCTAACTGAATTTGCTTAGTTCATCATTGTAACTTCTTTTGGCCCTATTTCCACGACTACAAATTTGAATAACACTAACGACTAGATTGCATCATCACTTACGCGGGTTCAATGATGACATTGAGATCACGGACGGGCTAGTTGACCCGTTTGTGATAACTATCATCACAGACCGCCTGACCTGTGATTGCTCCATAGAAGAGTGCTTCAATGGGAGTATTAACTGACCATCATCAGTCTAGAGGCCAGTCAATGATGTTTATTCTTGTTAGACGCAAACGGATGCAGTGCTAGCAGTCCAGTAGTACTACTGCTAGCAGTAAAACCATGCTTCACAACCATACAAATCACAACATCGCATACACATATTTCCAATAATCCATTTCATATGCAGGTATACAAAATCTCTTACATCGCATTTCATGGGTTAGACATATAAACAATCTCATACATTGTGTAGGGTAGCCCCACATACAAACAATTTATTCGTAATCATAAGAAGCTAGTTTAGACATGAACCAAAAAATTATGAGTGTACTATAAAGCTCATCATCATCCTGGACACTGCCATGGCAGAAAAACATGGCAGCGATGCCGGGTTCAACGACCGCCCATGGCGTCTCAGGAGATCTGACAGCACCCCGCAAACATCAAGCCTTGCATCGACTGTCATGCGCCCAGACCACGAGCATGCGATGGCACCTGTACGCACATGCCAACCACATGCCTGCACGCACATGCCAACCACATGTCTGCAGGCACCTACTGCACGACGCATCCACGGGGAGGGTGCGACCAAGGGTAGCGTACATCCGGTGATGCAAAGGGCAGGGGATGATGAGGTGGGTGATAGTGGAGGGCTGGGACATGCTTAAGTGTTAAGAGTGTGTGTGCGTGTACACGTGTGTGTGTGTGTGTGTGGGGGGGGGGGTATACACACACTTGAAGTCATCACCGACCGGCCTCCATAATTGGCCGTCTCATGATGATATTATAACACAGACCGACTGCAAGCTTAATCCGTCAGTGTTCCTCTACCATAGAATTTTGTTTCTTCATTCCAAGTACCAATCCCATTTTGACATTTCTAATATGCCGGAGAAAAATGTCGACCGACAGGTGTCATGGAAACTCTAGTAGAAAACAGGGCTTTGCTTGACTCCTGGGTAAGGGCATTAATCCCGGTTCACTCACGAACGGGGACCAAAAGGGGCATCAGTCCCGGTTCGTGAGCCCAGGGCGCCGGCCGGGCCTCGGGGGCCATTGGTGTCAGTTCATCTGTTTTAGTCCACAAACTTTAGTCCCAGTTGGTGGCTAGAACAGTGACCAAACATGGTCCTTTAGTCTCGGTTTTAGCCACCAACCGGGACTAAACAGTGGCCTATATATACCCCTGCCCCTGCCTGCGAGCAGAGCTATTGCTCTGTTTTTTGGCCGGCCGTGGGAGAGCTTTGTGGTGCTCTAGGTCACCTTCGATGCACATGAGGTGTTTGATGAAATGCCCGAGCAATACTTAATCTTTCTCCTCTCATGGCTCCTTGTCCAAGCTCCATTTTCCCCAAGATTTGTCTAGGTTTGGCGATACATACTTTCCCGTCCCCGTCCTCACCGCCGTCGATCGCCCCCGCCGATCTCATCGCCGACACCATCGTGGTGAGCCTCTTGTTCTTATATTCTTTCTAAAAGAAAAAAGTTCTTACTTGTATGATTTAGATAGATACTTGTATAATTTTCTTACTTTTATTATTTTTTGTTATTATATAGTGCGATGGTTTTGGTATCCGCCTCTGTCGGCCCTCGTACTGTCTATGATTTAGATGTGGTATATATTATCTTTATAACTATTTGGTTCATTTAGTGTTTATGAAAATTATGCCGAGCAACGTGTCAGAGATGTTTTTATCTAGGAGGTATGTGAATCGGAAGTTCCAACCAACCCTATTATCGAGAGGTTAAATTTAGTTGAAGAAGAAAACAATTACTTCAAGAAAAAAATTGAAAATAATTGAGAAGAAGAAGATGAGATTGGAGTTGCATGTTGCGGATGTCGTCGATGATCACAAGATCAAGATGGATGCAATTCGCTTGAAGATTAGAAATATTAGAAAATATGCCATTCACACCAAGGCTTGGTATCATTATGCCGTTGGATCAATTGTTACCTTAGTTGCGATTATGATCGCATTTGTTGCATTGAAATGTTTTACATAGTTTCAATGTATGGTTTAATTAGATGCTCTAGAGAGCTATATGTTGTTCAATGAGAACTATATATGTATGAACTTTATGTATTTTTTTCAGTAATAACTTTTGATAATGTACTTTGGTTTTAATGTGATGATGAACTTCTATTAATTTGGTCACTTCTCTATTCATGATGTTCTGTAATGGTTTTTGACACGCTTAATTATATTTAATGCACGCAGATGAACCAACAATGGATGTACGGTGACAGACACACCTCCGAGTACATTAAGGGCGTGCATAATTTTCTCGAATTGGCTGAGGCAAACAAGCAAAATGGTTTTATGTGTTGTCCATGCCCTAGATGTGAGAATACAAAGTCTTACTCTGACCGGAAAATCCTTCACACCCACCTGCTTGAGAAGGGTTTCATGCCATATTATAATGTTTGGATCAAGCACGGAGAAAGAGGGGTTATGATGGAAGACAACGAAGAAGAATATGATGACCACTATGTGCCCCCCGAATATGGTGATGCTGCAACGAGGGAAGGTGAAGATCAAGAGGAACCAGACGATGTGCCCGATGATGATCTTCGCCGGGTCATTGCTGATGCAAAGAGACAATGCGAAAGTGAAAAGGAGAAGTTGAAGTTCGATCGCATGTTAGAGGATCACAAAAGGGGTTGTACCCAAATTGCGAAGATGGCAACACAAAGCTCGGTACCACACTGGAATTGCTGCAGTGGAAGGCAGACAATGGTGTATCTGACAACGGATTTGAGAAGCTACTGAAAATATTGAACAAGAAGCTTCCAAAGGATAACGAATTGCTTGATAGTACGTACGGAGTAAAGAAGGTTCTATGCCCTCTAGGATTGGAGGTGCAGAAGATACATGCATGCCCTAATGTCTGCATCCTCTACCATGGTGCGTACGAGGATTTGAACGCATGCCTGGTATGCGGTGCATTGCGGTATAAGATCAGATGAGATGACCCTGGTGATGTTGAGGGCGAGTAGCCCAGGAAGAGGGTTCCTGCCAAGGTGATGTGGTATGCTCCTATAATACCACTGTTGAAACGTCTGTTCAGGAACAAAGAGCATGCCAAGTTGATGGGATGGCACAAAGAGGACCGTAAAAAGATGGGAAGTTGAGAGCACACGCTAACGGGTCACAGTGGAGAAAAACCGAGAGAAAGTGCGGGGTCTTTGCAGGTGACGCAAGGAACGTATGATTTGGTTTAAGCGCGGATGGCATTAATCCTTTTGGGGAGCACAACAACAATCATAGCACCTGGCCCGCGACTCTATGTATCTTTAACCTTCCTCCTTGGTTGTGCATGAAGCGGAAGGTCATTATGATGCCAGTTCTCATCCAAGGCCCTAAGCAACCCGACAACGACATTGATGTGTACCTAAGGCCACTAGTTGAAGAAATTTTACAGCCGTGGAATGGAAAATGTATACGTGTGTGGGATGAGCAAGACCATCATGAATTTGACCTACATGCGTTGCTGTTTGTAACCATCAATGATTGGCCTGCTCTCAGTAACCTTCCAGGACAGACAAACAAGGGATACCATGCATGCACGCACTATTTAGATGACACTGAAAGTATATATTTGGACAAATGCAGGAATAATGTGTACCTGGTGCATCTTCGATTTCTTCCGACCAACCATCAATTTCGAAAGAAAGGCAAGCATTTCAAAGGCGAGGAAGATCACCGGAAGAAGCCCGTCATCTGTACTGCTGATCACATACTTGCTATGGTCAATGATTTACAAGTAATATTTGGAAAGGGTCCCGACGGACTATCTATTCCGAATGACGCTGAGGGATGCACACCCATGTGGAAGAAGAAATCTATATTTTGGGACCTACCCTATTGGAAAGACCTAGAGGTCCGCTCTTCAATCGACGTGATGCACGTGATGAAGAATCTTTGCATGAAACTGCTAGGCTTCTTGGGCGTGTATGGGAAGACAAAAGATACACGGGAGGCATGGGAGGACCAGCAACGTGTGCACGAAAAAGACGGCATGCCTCCAAAGAAGTATGAAGGTCCTGCCAGCTACACTCTTACCAAAGAAGAGAAGGAAATCTTCTTTGAATGCCCACTTAGTATGAAGGTCCTGTCTGGCTTCTCGTCAAATATAAAGGGAATAATAAATATGGCAGAGAAAAAGTTCCAGAACATAAAGTCTTATGACTGCCACGTGATTATGATACAACTGCTTCCGGTTGCATTGAGGGGGCTTCTACCGAAAAATGTTCGATTAGCCATTGTGAAACTATTTGCATTCCTCAATGCAATCTCTCAGAAGGTGATCGATCCGGAAATCCTACCAAGGTTAAGGATTGAATTGGCGCAATGTCTTGTCAGTTTCAAGCTAGTGTTCCCACCATCCTTCTTCAATATCATGACACACGTCCTAGTTCATCTAGTCGACGAGATTGCCATTCTGGGCCCTGTATTTCTACACAATATGTTCCCCTTTGAGAGGTTCATGGGTGTCTTAAATAAATATGTTCGTATCCTCTAGGCTAGAAGGAAGCATCTCCATGGGCCGACAAATAGAGGAGGTCGTTGGGTTTTGTGTTGACTTCATTCCTGACCTTAAGCCGATTGGTCTCCCTCAATCGTGGTATGAGGGGACACTGACTGGAAAAGGCATGCTAGGAGAGGACTCAATAATATGTAGGGACGGACATTCTTGGTCTCAAGCACACTACACAGTTCTACATAATTCTACCTTGGTGACCCCGTATGCCAATGAACACAAGAATATTTTGCGCTCCAAACATCCGGAGCAGTGTGACGACTGGATTACATATGAACATGTCTCATGGGTGACTACACTGTTTCTGATGAGCTGTACTCGTTGGCGAGGCCACCATCTTCGACTGTATTGACTTAAAAAGGGTATGAGATAAATGGGAATACATTTTACACGATCGCCCGAGATTAAAAGAGCACCAACCAATACAGTGGTGTCCGCTTTAATGCAGCAACCAAGAGGGGAAAGACCACATATTATGGTTACATAGTGGACATATGGGAACTTGACGATGGACATGATTTTAAGGTCCCGTTGTTTCAGTGCAAATGGGTCAATCCGTCAGGAGGCGGGGTACATGTAGACCCACAGGACGGAATGGCAACAGTGGATCTGAACAATCTTGGGTACACAGACAAACCATTTGTCCTAGCCAATGATGTGGCACAGGTTTTCTATGTGAAGGACATGTCTACCAACGCGAGAAATAGAAAGATAAGGAAGCGAATACATCATACGATGAGCCAAAACGTCACATAGTTCTTTCAAGAAAACGAGACATCGTCGGAGTGGAGGGCAAGACAAACATGTCTGAAGATTATGAAAAGTTTCATGAAATTCCTCCCTTCAAAGTCAAGGCTGACCCAAGCACCCTGTTAAACGATGAAGATTATCCATGGTTACGACGCAATAAGCAAAGGACACAAGCAAAGAAAAAGTGAAGACTATCACTGCAATTACATGTGAAGAAATGAAATGTCTTTTGTAACAGATGAGTTTTTGTATGAAACCCTGATACTTCGAAAGAGATTGTCCATTCTGTACACGAAGTGCATCCAGCTTTTCCTATAACCCTCTCAACTTTTTAGAACATGCTATGTGGGTGAAATAATGACACCATGCCAACTTTCAACCTTTTCAGAGTTCATTTGTAGTGCTTTTTCAATTTCAAGGTCATTTAGCTTAAAAAATTAGTAAATGCATGAAAAATACCAAATGAAGTCAGAAAGGGTTGAAAATTCATGATGTGGCTTTGAATGGTGCATTTTGAACACACAAAAATTCTGGAGTTCAAATAAGTTCAAAAAATGAAATCCCTTTGTAACAGATGATTTTTTGTCCGAAACCCTGATACTTCGAAAGAGATTGTCCATTTTGTACATGAAGTGCATCCATCCTTTGCCGTAACCCTCTCAACTTTTTAGAACATGCTATGTGGGTGAAATGATGATACCATGCCAACTTTCAAACTTTTCATAGTTCATTTGGAGTGCTTTTCAATTTCAAGGTCATTTAGCTTTAAAAATCAGTAAATGCATGAAAAATACCAAATGAAGTCAGAATGGGTTAAAGATTCATGATATGGCTTTGAATGGTGCATTTTGAACACACAAAAAGTCTGGAGTTCAAATAAGTCCAAAAAAAATGAAATCCCTTTGTAACAGATGAGTTTTCGTCCGAAACCCTGATACTTCGAAAGAGATTGTTCATTTTGTACACGAAGTGCATCCAGTTTTTGATGTAACCCTCTCAACTTTTTAGCACATGCTATGTGGGTGAATTTATGATACCACGCCAACTTTCAACTTTTTCAGAGTTCATTTGTAGTGCTTTTCAATTACAGGGTCATTTTGCTCAAAGAATGAACTAATAACAAAAAGAATCAACTAGAAAACTTTTATGAAACTCTAATAGCAAAAATAATGAACTAAAAATAATCAATTAAAATATTCTATTATGATCAACTAAAACAAAACTATAATATTCTTCAATAGCAAAAAGAATCAACTAAAAAGCTTTTGTAAAACTCTAATAGCAAAAGGAATCAACTAAAAAGATTTTTATAAACCTCTAGTGTTTTTGAAACTAAAATTATATAAATCTTATGCAAATAAAATTACCAAAGTATTTTCTGTTCAAAACATTAATAGCAAAAAGAATTTTCGTAAAGATTTTTTTGATAGAAACTTTAATAGCAAACTAAATTACAAAATATGTTTTTTATTAAAACAAACACTTAAAATAACGTAAAAATAACCAAATTGAATAAAATGATAAAACACAATAATATTAAATAGCAGGAAAAAGAATCACTCAAAAACTATTTTTATAGTAAAGTTATTCACAAACTAGTGATTCACACAAATTTAAAACAATTCAAATTTGAACTATTTAAATTTGAAAACTAATGGCACTAACAGAAAGTTTATAATTTTTGTGACCTAAAAGCAAAAAGAATTACTGAAAAACTGTAAGTATTTAGCTGTAAGAAAAAAATAAAGCAAAAAAGAAAACAAAAAAACTGGATTTTTTTAAAAAATGCCTCCTACTGGGCCACCATGGCCTGAATATGACTAGAAAGCCAGCCAGCTAGTTGGGCCAGGATTTAGGCCCGCAGCAGGCCCAGTAGGCCCATAGGCAGAGGAGTGTGCGATTAGGCCTGAAAGCATACAGTTGAGAGGAGCCCGAGAGGGTTCGCGCAATAGCGCTTATAAACCACTCTCGAGCCCTCTCAGCTAGCGAGGTGGGACTAAACATTTGGCCCCGAGCAACAAAACCCTTTCGTATGCCACAAACCGGGACCAATACCCCCCTTTGGTCCCGGTTCGTGCCACCAACCGGGACAAAAGATCTCATTTCGTCAGCCCAAAGGGCGGAAACCAGAGACCCCTGGACCCGGTTGGTGGCACGAACTGGGACCAAAGGGGGGTATTGGTCCCGGTTGGTGCCACTAACCAGGACTAAAGGTGTGGGCATATAAGCCCACACTTAGCAAAATTTCACAATTTCATCGCTAGTTCACCCCGACGACGCCGAGCTCATCGACGCCGCCAGGCTGCCTGATGACACACAAGTATAGGGGATCTATCGTAGTCCTTTCGATAAGTAAGAGTGTCGAATCCAACGAGGAGCAGAAGGAAATGATAAGCGGTTTCCAGCAAGGTATTCTCTGCAAGTACTGAAATAAGTGGTAACAGATAGTTTTGTGATAGGATAATTTGTAACGAGCAACAAGTAACAAAAGTAAATAAAGTGCAGCAAGGTGGCCCAATCCTTTTTGTAGTAAAGGACAAGCCTGGACAAACTCTTATATAGAGAAAAGCGCTCCCGAGGACACATGGGAATATCGTCAAGCTAGTTTTCATCACATTCATATGATTCGTGTTCGGTACTTTGATAATTTGGTATGTGGGTGGACCGGTCCTTGGGTACTGTCCTTACTTGGAAAAGCATCCCACTTATGATTAACCTCTATTGCAAGCATCCGCAACTACAACAAAAGTATTAAGGTAAACCTAACCATAGCATGAAACATATGGATCCAAATCAGCCCCTTACGAAGCAACACATAAACTAGGGTTTAAGCTTCTGTCACTCTAGCAACCCATCATCTACTTATTACTTCCCAATGCCTTCCTCTAGGCCCAAATAATGGTGAAGTGTTATGTAGTCAACGTTCACATAACACCACTAGAGGAGAGACAACATACATCTCATCAAAATATTGAACGAATACCAAATTCACATGACTACTAATAGCAAGACTTCTCCCATGTTCTCAGGAACAAACGTAACTACTAACAAAGCATATTCATGTTCATAATCAGAGGGGTATTAATATGCATATAGGATCTGAATATATGATCTTCCACCAAATAAACCAACTAGCATCAACTACAAGGAGTAATTAACACTACTAGCAACCTACTCATACCAATCCCGGACTTAGAGACAAGAATTTGATACAAGAATTGAACTAGGGTTTTGAGAGGAGATGGTGCTGATGAAGATGTTGATGGAGATTACCTTCTCCCGATGAGAGGAGCACTAGTGATGACGATGGCGATGATTTCCCCCTCCCGGAGGGAAGTTTCCCCGGCAGAACAGCTCCGCCAGAGCCCTAGATTGGTTCCGCCAAGGTTCCTCCTCGTGGCGGCGGAGTTTCGTCCGAGAAGATGGCTTATGATTTTTTTCCCATCGAAAGACTTTATATAACAGAAGATGGCCACCAGAGGGCCACCAAGGGGCCCACGAGGTAGGGGGTACGCCCAGGGGGGTAGGGCGCGCTCCCCACCCTCGTGGGCAGGGTGTGGCCCCCCTGGTGAACTTCTTGCGCTCAATATTTATTATATATTCTGAAAACGTCTTCCGTGATGTTTCAGGACTTTTGGAGCTGCGCGGAATAGGTCTCTAATATTTGCTCCTTTTCCAGCCCAGAATCCCAGCTGCCGGCATTCTCCCTCTTCATGTAAACCTTGTAAAATAAGAGAGAATAGGCATAAGTATTGTGACATAATGTGTAATAACAGCCCATACTGCAATAAATATCGATATAAAAGCATGGTGCAAAATGGACGTATCAACTCCCCCAAGCTTAGACCACGCTTGTCCTCAAGCGAAAGCCGAAATCGAAAAATATGTCCACATGTTTAGAGATAAAGGTGTCGATAAAAATAAAATACGGACATGAGGGCATCATGATCATTCTTAGAACATTAACTTATATAATTCTTGTCATATGATCTCTTATGATAGAGTAATAATTCAATCACAATTTCAAGTATGAATCGTAAACTTCATTGAAAACTAACAAACTATAATCTCAGTCATTGGAGCAATTGAAATTTATCATAACATAGGAAAGAGTCAATATATATAAGAGCTTTTCAGCAAGTCCACATACTCAACTATCATATAGTCTTTCACAATTGCTGACACTCACGCAATACTTATGGGTATGGAGTTTTAATCAGACACAGAGAAAGATAGGGGCTTATAGTTTTGCTTCCCAATGTTTTACCTCAAGGGTAATGTCAACAGTAATAGTTCATGAAAACTCACATCCGATTAGCCATATATACCAGGGTCTTTCCAACATACTGTGCTTGCCAAAGGATAAAATGTAAAAAGGAAGGGTGAAGATCACCATGACTCTTATGCAAGGTAGGAGATAAAAGTAAAAGATAGGCCCTTCGCAGAGGGAAGCAGAGGTTGTCATGCGCTTTTATGGTTGGATGCACAAAATCTTAATGCGAAAGAGTGTCACTTTATATTGCCACTTGTGATATGGACCTTTAGTATGCAGTCTGTCACTTTTATTTCTTCCATATCACACGATCGTATAAAGCTTATTTTCTCCCACACTAATAAGTCATACATATTTAGATAGCAATTTTTATTGCTTGCACCGATGAAAACTTACTTGGAGGATCTTACTCAATCCATAGGTAGGTATGGTGGACTCTCATGGCAAAACTAGTTTAAGGGTATTTGAAAGCACAAGTAGTATCTCTACTTGGTGCGATGAATTTGGCTAGCATGAGGGGGAAAGGCAAGCTCAACCGTGTTGTCTTCCTTGTCCAATGTAATTTATCTCAGATGTAAGAAAACATAACCCATTATGTTGTCTTCCTTGTCCAACGTCAACTCTTTAGCATGTCATATTTTAATGAGTGCTCACAATCATAAAAGATGTCCAAGATAGTGTATTTATATGTGAAGAACTCTCTTTCTTTATTACTTCCTATTAATTGCAACGATGACCAAAACTATGTTTGTCAACTCTCAACAACTTTTATTCATCATAATTTTTCTATGTGAGCTCACTACTATCCATAAGATCCATATGATCTCTTTGTTTCTTTCTCATTTCTTTTATTCACTTAAGACCATGGCAAAATAATCAAGCCCTTGACTCAACACTAATCTTTATTATATATAGCTCACGGAATCGATTACATAGAGGGATCATAAAGCAAAACTCAAAACTAGATCATGCCATAAACTTTATTCTACTAGATCAAGATATTACCAAAGGATCGAACTAAGAAAAACGGTAAAGATAAAAGTGATGGTGATACGATACCGGGGAACTCCCCCAAGCTTGGCAGTTGCCAAGGGGAGTGCCCATACCCGATGCTCAGTTCTTCTTTGTTGGTGGAGAAGGTGATGGTTTTGTTGATGGCGTAGGTTTATTCCTTAATTTATGCTTGAGGACAGAGTTTTGGTCCCTTAGGTCATCGATCTCCTGCTCCAGGCGCAGTATCTTTTTGCATAGTTCCTGCTTGTTTTCCTGCAAGAGGCAAAAAGGGATAAACTCGATCTTAGGTTTCTTTACTCTATCCGGGAGGCTTGACTTTTTGAACTCCACATGCATGTCCACAGGTTGAGGTAATGGGACTTCGTCTTCTTCTGAGCTCGTCTCCTCCCTTCCCTTGGGTTCATAGTCCTCTTCTTCTTCCGTAGTCCAACCACAATGCTCCACATCTCCATAGACCTTAGGATCTGCAAGGTAATCAGCCACATAGCTTTCTCCTTCCGAATCCTGGGACGACATGTTGCTCTAATCTGCAGCAGGACAGTCGAAACAAAAACAGAGAATATTTGTGTGATACGGGAGTCAAAACCCTCAGGAGATTATATAATGAATTTTTACCGACCAAAATACATAGCGTGTAAGAAAACGGAGTCCGAAAAGTGCACGAGGAGCCCACGAGGTAGGGGGGCGCGCCCAGGAGGGTGGGGCGCGCCCTCCACCCTCGTGGAGGCCTCGTGTCCTTCCCGTACTGCTTCTTATTTTTCTATTTTTCTAAATATTCCAAAACGAAGAAATATTGCCTTAAAAACTGTTTTGGAGTCGGTTTACTTACCGTACCACATACCTATTCCTTTTCGGAGTCTGAAACATTCCGGAAAGTGTCCCTTATGTATTCCTCCGGGGTTATGGTTTCAATAACATTGGTTTCAACATTTATGGGATTACCTGAGATATAATGTTTGATTCTTTGACCGTTCACCACCTTCGGATTTGTGCCTTCGAAGTTGTTGATTTTTATGGCACCGGAACGATAGACCTCCTCGATAACGTAAGGACCTTCCCATTTTGAGAGAAGTTTTCCTGCAAAAAAAATCTTAAACGAGAGTTGTATAGCAATACATAATCACCTACATTGAACTCACGCTTTTGTGTCCTTTTATCATGCCATCTTTTAACTTTTTCTTTAAACAACTTGGCATTTTCGTAGGCTTGGGTTCTCCATTCATCAAGTGAGCTAATATCAAACAACCTCTTCTCACCGGCAAGTTTAAAATCATAATTGAGCTCTTTAATAGCCCAATATGCCTTGTGTTCTAGTTCGAGACGTAAGTGACATGCTTTTCCATAAACCATTTTATACGGAGACATACCCATAGGATTTTTATATGCAGTTCTATAGGCCCATAATGCATCATCAAGTTTCTTGGACCAATTCTTTCTAGACCTATTGACAGTCTTTTGCAGAATTAATTTGAGTTCTCTATTACTCAATTCTACTTAACCACTAGACTGGGGGAGATAAGGGGATGCAATTCTATGATTAACATCATACTTAGCAAGCATTTTACGGAAAGCACCATGAATAAAATGTGAAACACCATCAGTCATTAAATATCTAGGGACTCCAAATATTGGGAAAATAACTTCTTTAAGCATTTTAATAGAGGTGTTATGATTAGCACTACTAGTTGGAATAACTTCTACCCACTTAGTAACGTAATTGATACGTCTCCAACGTATCTATAATTTTTGATTGCTCCATGTTATATATCTACTGTTTTGGACATTATTGGGCTTTATTATCCACTTTTATATCATTTTTGGGACTAACCTATTAACCGGAGGCCCAGCCCAAAATTGCTGTTTTTTGCCTGTTTTAGGGTTTCGAAGAAAAGGAATATCAAACGGAGTCCAAACGGAATGAAACCTTCGGGAACGTGATTTTCTCAACGAACAAGACCCAGGAGACCTGGACCCTATGTCAAGACACAAAAGAGGAGGCCACGAGGTAGGGGGCGCACCTACCCCCCAGGCGCGCCCTCCACCCTCGTGGGCCCCCTGTTGCTCCACCGACGTACTCCTTCCTCCTATATATACCTACGTACCCCCAAATGATCAGATACGGAGCCAAAACTCTAATTCCACCACCGCAACTTTATGTATCCACGAGATCCCATCTTGGGGCCTGTTCCGGAGCTCCACCGGAGGGGGCATCGATCACGGAGGGCTTCTACATCAACACCATAGCCCCTCCGATGAAGTGTGAGTAGTTCACCTCAGACCTACGGGTCTATAGTTAGTAGCTAGATGGCTTCTTCTATCTTTTTGGATCTCAATACAATGTTCTCCCCCTCTCTTGTGGAGATCTATTTGATGTAATCTTCTTTTTGCGGTGTGTTTGTTGAGACCGTTGAATTGTGGGTTTATGATCAAGTCTATCTATGAACAATATTTGAATCTTCTCTAAATTCTTTTATGTATGAATGGTTATCTTTGCAAGTCTCTTCAGATTATCAGTTTGGTTTGGCCTACTAGATTGATCTTTCTTGCAATGGGAAAAGTGCTTAGCTTTGGGTTCAATCTTGCGGTGTCCTTTCCCAGTGACAGTAGGGGCAGCAAGGCACATATTGTATTGTTGCCATCGAGGATAACAAGATGGGGTTTTCATCATATTGCATGAGTTTATCCCTCTACATCATGTCATCTTGCTTAAGGCGTTACTCTGTTTTCATGAACTTAATACTCTAGATGCATGCTGGATAGCGATCGATGAGTGGAGTAATAGTTGTAGAGGCAGGAAGGAGTCGGTCTAGTTGTCTCGTACGTGATGCATATATACATGATCATACCTAGATATTCTCATAACTATGCTCAATTCTGTCAATTACTCAACAGTAATTCGTTCACCCACCGTAGAATACTTATGCTCTCGAGAGAAGCCACTAGTGAAACCTATGTCCCCCGGGTCTATCTTCATCATATTAATCTTCCAATACTTAGTTATTTCCTTTGCTTATTACTTTGCTTTTATTTTACTTTGCATCTTTATCATAAAAATACCAAAAAAATTATCTTATATCTATCAGATCTCACTCTCGTAAGTGGCCGTGTAGGGATTGACAACCCCTTATTGCGTTGGTTGTGAGGATTTATTTGTTTTGTGCAGGTATGAGGGACTCGCGCGTAGCCTCCTACTGGATTAATACCTTGGTTCTCAAAAACTGAGGGAAATACTTATGCTACTTTGCTGCATCATCACTTCCTCTTCGGGGAAAACCAACGCAGTGCTCAAGAGGTAGCAGTAATCAACAACAACTAAAATATGTGTATAACCATTAGAGGAAGGAAAAGGTCCCATATAGTCAAAGCCTCAAACATCAAATGGTTCAATAACGAGTGAATAATTCATAGGCATTTCTTGATATCTACTAATATTACCAATTCTTTGTCATTCATCACAAGATAAGACAAACTTACGAGCATCCTTGAAGAGAGTAGGCCAATAAAAACCAGATTGCAATACCTTATGTGCAGTCCTATCTCCAGCATGGTGTCCTCCATAAGCTTAGGAGTGACACTTGCGTAGGATCTGTTCCTTTTCACGCTCAGGTACACAGCATCTAATAACACCATCTACTCCTTCTTTATAAAGATGTGGGTCATCCCAAAAGTAATGCCTCAAATCATAGAAGAACTTTTTCTTTTGCTGGTATGTAAAACTAGGTGGTATAAACTTAGCAACAATGTAATTAGCATAATCAGCATACCATGGAGCAGTATGAGAAGCATTTATGACATTTAATTGCTCATCAGGAAAGCTGTCATCAATAGGTAGTGGGTCATCAAGCACATTTTCTAACCTAGACAAGTTGTCTGCAACGGGGTTCTCAGCTCCCTTTCTATCAACAATATGTAAGTCAAATTCTTGTAGCAAGAGAACCCATCTAATAAGTCTAGGTTTAGCATCTTTCTTTTCCATAAGATATTTAATAACAGCATGATCACTGTGAATAGTTACTTTAAAATCAACAATATAAGGTCTGAACTTATCACAAGCAAATACAACTGCTAATAATTCTTTTTCAGTAGTGGCATAATTTGTTTGA
Source organism: Triticum dicoccoides (assembly GCF_002162155.2). Taxonomy (NCBI): domain Eukaryota; kingdom Viridiplantae; phylum Streptophyta; class Magnoliopsida; order Poales; family Poaceae; genus Triticum; species Triticum dicoccoides. The sequence continues at coordinate 563,061,598 of NC_041388.1, read as the reverse complement.
GCATTGTCTAGGGTTTTACTAGCATATTGAATAACATTTAATTTCTTATCAACTCTTTGCCCTAGAACAGCACCTACAACATAATCACTAGCATCACACATAATTTCAAAGGGTAAATTCCAATGAGGTGGCTGAACAATAGGTGTAGAGATCAATGCTTTCTTAAGTACTTCAAATGCTTCTACACAATCATCATCAAAGATAAATGGTATATCTTTTTGTAATAAATTAGTCAGAGGCCGAGAAATTTTGGAGAAGTCCTTAATGAACCTCCTATAAAATCCGGGTGACCAAGGAAACTTCTTATACCTTTTATGTCCTTGGGACATGGTATCTTTTCAATAGCATCAACCTTGGCTTTATCAACTTCAATACCTCTTTCAGAAACTTTATGCCCCAAGACAATACCTTCATTAACCATAAAGTGGCACTTTTCCCAATTCAAGACAAGATTAGTTTCTTCACATCTCTGCAAAACTCGATCAAGGTTGCTCAAGCAATCATCAAAAGAAGATCCATAGACGGAGAAATCGTCCATGAAAACCTCACAAATCTTTTCACAAAAGTCAGAGAATATAGCCATCATGCATCTTTTAAAGGTAGCAGGTGCATTACATAAACCAAAAGGCATATGTCTATAAGCAAAAGTACCAAAAGGGCAAGTAAAAGTAGTCTTTGATTGATCTTTGGCTGACACAGGTATTTGAGAGAAACTAGAATAACCATCTAGAAAGCAAAAATGTGTATGTTTGGATAATCTTTCTAGAATTTGATCAATAAAAGGTAAAGGGTAATGATCTTTTTTAGTGGCCTTATTTAATTTGCAGAAATCAGTTACCATCCTATAACCTGTAATAATTCTTTGAGGAATCAATTCATATTTATCATTAGGAACGACAGTAATACCTCCCTTCTTAGGGACACAATGGACATGACTTACCCACTGACTATCAGCAACGGGATAGATTATACCCGCCTCAAGGAGCTTTAGTATTTCCTTTCTTACCACTTCTTTCATTTTAGGATTCAGCCGTCGTTGATGATCACGAACTGGTTTAGCATCTTCTTCCAAATTTATTTTATGTTGAAATAGAGTGGGACTAATGCCCTTAAGATCATCAAGAGTATACCCAATAGCAGCACGGTGCTTCTTCAGAGTTTTCAATAATCTCTCTTCCTCATGCTCTGAAAGGTTAGCACTAATAATAACAGGATATATCTTTTTCTCATCAAGATAAGCATATTTAAGAGTATCAGGCAACGGTTTAAGCACAAACACGGGATCACCCTTGGGTGGAGGAGGATCCCCTAGGATTTCAACAGGCAAATTGTGTTTCAGAATAGGTTCCTGTTTAAAGAATACTTCATCTATTTCCCTTCTTTCATTCATAAACATATCATTTTCATGGTCTAGCAAATATTGTTCTAAAGGATCACTAGGAGGTACGACAATAGAAGCAAGACCAATAGTTTCATCCTTACTAGGTAATTCTTCTTCACGGTGTTGTCTACTAAATTTAGAGAAATTAAATTCATGAGACATATCATCTAAACCAATAGTGACAATATATCTATGGTAGCATTAACAGTGTTTAAGAAGGGTCTACCAAATATAATGGGACAAAAGCTATCTTGTGGGGAACCAAGAACAAGAAAATCAGCAGGATATTTAGTTTTCCCACACAAGACTTCAACATCTCTAACAACTCCCATTGGTGAAATAGTATCTCTATTGGCAAGTTTAATCGTGACATCAATATCTTCTAACTCAACAGGTGCAATATCATGCATAATTTCTCTATATAGGCTAATAGTTATTGCACTAGCACTGGCACCCATATCACATAAACCATGATAACAATGATCTCCTATTTTAATAGAAATAACAGGCATGCCTACCACAAGTCTAGGTTTATCTTTAGCACAAGGTTTAGCAATTCTAGCAGTTTCATCACAGAAATAAACAACATTCCCATCAATATTATCAGCCAAGAGATCTTTAACAATAGCAATATCGGGTTCAACTTTAATTTGCTCAGAAGGTGTATAAGTTTTAATATTGCTTTTACGGACCACAGTTGAAGCAAAAAAGAAGCTGAATGGGCCGACTGCTGTGACATTCATCGCAGACATAACAACTCAGTACGGCGTGCCACACAGCATCATCACCGACAATGGCACGAATTTTGCCAAAGGAGCCTTGGCACGTTTCTGCGCAGCCCAAGGTATCCGGCTGGACTTAGCGTCCGTCGCCCACCCGCAGTCAAACGGCCAGGTCGAGCGAGCCAACGGCCTCATCCTCTCTGGCATCAAGCCCCGACTGGTCGTGCCACTGGAGCGCTCAGCCGGCTGTTGGCTCGATGAGCTGCCGGCTGTCCTCTGGAGTCTGCGCACTACCCCAAACAAGTCAACCGGCTTCACTCCTTTCTTCCTCGTGTACGGTGCCGAGGCGATCATCCCAACCGACATCGAGTTCGACTCGCCTCGGGTAACCATGTACACGGAGGCGGAGGCCAAGGAAGCACGAGAAGATGGCGTCGACCTGCTGGAAGAAGGCCGGCTGTTAGCCCTCAGCCGATCAACTAATTTTTAATATTGCTTTTACGGACCACAGTTGAAAAAACTAAAGCAAAAAAGAAAACAAAAAAACTGGATTTTTTTAAAAAAATGCCTCCTATTGGGCCACCATGGCCTGAATATGACTAGAAAGCCAGCCAGCTAGTTGGGCCAGGATTTAGGCCCGCAGCAGGCCCAGTAGGCCCACAGGCAGAGGAGTGTGCGATTAGGCCTGAAAGCATGCAGTTGAGAGGAGCCCGAAAGGGTTCGCGCAACAGCGCTTATAAAGCACTCTCGAGCCCTCTCAGCTAGCGAGGTGGGACTAAACATTTGGCCCCGGGAAACAACACCCTTTCGTCTGCCACAAACCGGGACCAATACCCCCCTTTGGTCCCGGTTCGTGCCACCAACCGGGACAAAAGATCTCATTTCATCAGCCCAAAGGGCGGCAACCAGAGACCCCTGGACCCGGTTGGTGGCACGAACTGGGACCAAAGGGGTGTATTGGTCCTGGTTGGTGCCACTAACCAGGACTAAAGGTGTGGGCATATAAGCCCACACTTAGCAAAATTTCACAATTTCATCGCTAGTTCACCCCGACGACGCCGAGCTCATCGACGCCGCCAGGCTGCCTGATGACCCACAAGTATAGGGGATCTATCGTAGTCCTTTCGATAAGTAAGAGTGTCGAATCCAACGAGGAGCAGAAGGAAATGATAAGCGGTTTCCAGCAAGGTATTCTCTGCAAGTACTGAAATAAGTGGTAACAGATAGTTTTGTGATAGGATAATTTGTAACGAGCAACAAGTAACAAAAGTAAATAAAGTGCAGCAAGGTGGCCCAATCCTTTTTGTAGTAAAGGACAAGCCTGGACAAACTCTTATATAGATAAAAGCGCTCCCGAGGACACATGGGAATATCGTCAAGATAGTTTTCATCACATTCATATGATTCGTGTTCGGTACTTTGATAATTTGGTATGTGGGTGGACCGGTCCTTGGGTACTGTCCTTACTTGGAAAAGCATCCCACTTATGATTAACCACTATTGCAAGCATCCGCAACTACAACAAAAGTATTAAGGTAAACCTAACCATAGCATGAAACATATGGATCCAAATCAGCCCCTTACGAAGCAACGCATAAACTTGGGTTTAAACTTCTGTCACTCTAGCAACCCATCATCTACTTATTACTTCCCAATGCCTTCCTCTAGGTCCAAATAATGGTGAAGTGTTATGTAGTCGACGTTCACATAACACCACTAGAGGAGAGACAACATACATCTCATCAAAATATCGAACGAATACCAAATTCACATGACTACTAGTAGCAAGACTTCTCCCATGTCCTCAGGAACAAACGTAACTACTCACAAAGCATATTCATGTTCATAATTAGAGGGGTATTAATATGCATATAGGATCTGAACATACGATCTTCAACCAAATAAACCAACTAGCATCAACTACAAGGAGTAATTAATACTACTAGCAACCTACTAGTACCAATCCCGGACTTAGAGAAAGAATTGGATACAAGATATGAACTAGGGTTTTGAGAGGAGATGGTGCTGATGAAGATGTTGATGGAGATTGCCCTCTCCCAATGAGAGGAGCGCTGGTGATGACGATGGCGATGATTTCCCCCTCCCGGAGGGAAGTTTCCCTGGCAGAACAGCTCCGCCAGAGCCCTGGATTGGTTCCGCCTCGTGGCGGCGGAGGTTCGTCCGAGAAGATGGCTTATGATTTTTTCCCATCAAAAGACTTTATATAACAGAAGATGGCCACCGGAGGGCCACCAGGGGGCCCACGAGGTAGGGGGGCGCGCCCAGGGGGTAGAGCGTGCCCACACCCTCGTGGGCAGGGTGTGGCCCCCCTGGTGAACTTCTTGCACTCAATATTTATTATATATTCTAAAAACGTCTTCCGTGAAGTTTCAGGACTTTTAGAGCTGTGCAGAATAGGTCTCTAATATTTGCTCTTTTTCCAGCCCAGAATCCCAGCTGCCGGCATTCTCCCTCTTTATGTAAACCTGGTAAAATAAGAGAGAATATGCATAAGTATTGTGACATAATGTGTAATAACAGCCCATAATGCAATAAATATCGATATAAAAGCATGATGCAAAATGGACGTATCACTGCCCCAACACCGTCCGCTGCCCTGCCGTCGCTGTTGCCGCACCCCTGCCTCGTCGTCGCCGTCGTTGTCCCCGAGCCCGGACCTGCCACGCCCCGAGCCCGCGCCCCTGCCCCACCCCCGAGCGTGCCCGGCCGTGCCCCTGCCCTAGCCCGCCCCACCGTCATCGTCGCCGGCGCCCTTGCCGCCCCCGTCGTCGTC
>NC_041388.1:563049583-563056434 GCF_002162155.2 Triticum dicoccoides | reverse complement strand
TGGATGTATATATGATGTTTTTTGTTCCATAGCATTTTTTTGTTCATATATGTATTTTCTGTTCAAATATGTGGCTATATGTATTTTTTTGTTCATAGCATTTTTTTCATGTATGTATGTGTCTATGAATGTATGGATGGATAGCATTTTTTAGTTCATAGAATATTTTTTGTTCAAATGTTCATAAGTTAAAATGAGGGGTGAGTGTCGTTGTCGATCTACACCCTCCCCCATAACTTCGACATGAGGGGGGGGGGGGACATCGGACATGCATGAGAGAGAGGCGGTCCGCTCATCGGACATGTCATGTGGATTTTTTTGTTCATATAGAAAACTCTGGTAACTTCGACATGAGGGGGGACGTCGATCAACCCCCTATCGCCCAACCAACTCTCAAGGCCATCCAAACCTTAGAAAAAGCATTGTCGATCTCCTACCCCTCCCGCCCCTACCCGACAAACTCTCGGGGCCACCCAAATCCCTAGAAAAAACTCAGGTAACTTCGACATGAGGGGGGACGTTGATCAACCCCCTCTCGCCTGACCAACTCTAGAGTCCACCCAGACCGGGACTGAAAAAGTGTTGTCGAGGCCACCCCAAACCATAGAGAGTTGTCGAGGCCACCCCAAACCCTAGAAGAGTTGTCAATCTAACCCCTCCCGCCCCTACCCGTAATTGTTATGTTCATAGCAATTATTTTCCACAAAGTGTCCTCTTCTGAAAGTATAACCCCGATAACTTTGACATGAGGGGGGACATCAGACATGCATGAGAGAGGCGGTCCGCTTGCTCGACCAACTCTCGTGGCCAATCAAGCCATAGACGAAGAAAGAGCGTTGTCGATCTACCCCCTCCCGCCCTATCGTTATTGTTATGTTCATTATTGTCATTAGCTAGGTATATGTTTGTGCATATGATTCCTTGTTGTGATTAGCTAGCTAGGTGTATGTTTGCCACTAATATATCCATATCTCATGTTTGTTTATTGCCATGTTGTAATATTTGTAGAAACTATGGAAAGAGACTTGTAACAAGAACAATTATTGGGGGATATAATCCTCGGCTGAGGTGATCCCTTTTCGTTTCTCAACGGCACCGATGGTCAGGAAGGAGAGGATGACGGCTCCGATGATCGAACAATGGAGGAGGAAGGAGATGATCATGACTGCTCCGGCGACTGAATGGCGGAGAAAGAAGGAGACCATGATGACGCCTGCGGTGACCGAACGGAGGAGGGAGCTGTTGCAAAGTCTGGCGAGGTATATATATTAATTAAGCCTGTGCTAACTAATTGATGCATTAATTGTTTTGGTATGTACTTATATTAACACTTCTTTCTTCTTTTATAGCCCTCCGGATTGAGCCAAACTTCCATAAAGAGACGAGGCCGGAAGAAAAGGTTGCGCTAGGATGAAAGGTTCATGATCACAGAAATCGCGGACGATGGCCAACCGATTGAACCCAAGCGGACCAAGGACGCATTTGTTGGTCAGTGCAGAGCTATTGTTAGGGACAACATCCCAATCAGCATCCAATAATGGAATAAGATCAAGGACGACCCTGAAGTTTCTTATGTACAGGATAGACAGAAAGATGATCTTTGGATCTCGCTGAAGGCAAATTTCACGCTACCACCAGAGGAGGATCCGAATAAGCCAATTATAGAGCCACATGTTAAGGCGTTTGCTCTTAAGAAGATGGCATATCTATTCAGGAACTGGAAGACAGAGTTTAACACAAAGTTTGTCAACAAAAGGAAGACTCTAGAATTCACCGGCCGATATGAGAAGATAAGAGATCACTGGCCCGCATTTGTGGCCTAAAGAATTCGGAGAAGGGTAAGAAAAGGTCAGAGACAAACAAGAAAATGCTGCAAAGAAGAAGTATCATCATCACACGGGGTCATGTGGCTAATACAAAGCCCGGCCGTCGTGGGACAAAGCTGAGCAAGACCTGCTTGCTAAAGGGGTCCAACCGGCGACATTGAACTGGCTAGACCGTTAAAGGACTTGGTTCTTCGGGGTTGGGGGAACTTCGGACCCAGAAACAGGGTAGTGTCGTTGGACGGACGAGCAACTTGCAATACCCATCAAGATGCTTCAGGATTATACCACCGCAGTGCAGGAAGGGACGTTCATTCCCGAGAGAGAGAAGGACGAGCTGACTGAGGCCCTCGGGAATCCTGAGCACGCTGGATGAACACGAGGCACACTAGGCTCTGTTCCGTGGGTGGTTGGGTTTCCTAGCGCAAGCGGTTATAGAAGCCAAGAGAGAAAGAGGAAAGTGGAGCTGAGCGAAATGAAGAAGCTCAATGAAAGAATAGCGAAGCTAGAGGAACTTGCAGCTGCTGGCCAACCATCTCAATGGCACGAAGCTACCCCAAAAGCTATCCCACCATCTCAGCAGAGAAGCAGCGTGGCTTCCACGAAGCTCGTTCAGCCTGATTTCTCGGCTCCTCGCTACCCCGTGGATTCTATCATGGAGGCTCAACATTGCGAGCTTATGACAAAATGGCAGAACCTGACTTTGAAGGCGGCTGTCGCTCTGTTGCACCTCCTCAAGCTAATAGAAGTTTTCACTGCCGTACGATTCCACATGGCTATGCTGGTGTGACGGTGGATGAAATAATGGAGGGATTTGTGGAGCTGGAGTTTGACCACCCTATAGGTGAAGCGGAGAATCAGCTGGTTTCACTAGTAGAAAACAGGGCTTTGGTCACGGGGCAATATTCACATTAGTCCCGGTTCAGTCACGAACCGGGACTAATGTGAGCATTGGTCCCGGTTCGTGCGGCTAAGGCTTTAGTCCCGGTTCACCTGAGCCCTTTAGTCCCGGTTTGAGACACGAATCGAGACTAAAGGGTGCGATGCCCTTTAGTCTCGGTTTGTGTCTCAAACCGGGACTAAAGATTAGACCTTTAGTCCCGGTTTGAGACACGAACCGGGACTAAAGGGTGCGATGCCCTTTAGTCCCGGTTTGTGTCTCAAACCGGGACTAAAGGTCCCATTTTAAAACTCTACCCCCCAGTGGATCGCCTTTTTTGTTTTGAAAAAATCAAAAGAAAATGATAAAAACTTCAAAAAATAAAATCCTTCGAGAGGTAGTTATATTACTACATCTACTAGTTAGGAAAATTTAAAAACTTAAATTTTGACATGTTTTGCAAAAAATGTAGAGCAAATGTAAAACGGCTATAATTTTTGCATACGATGTCGGAAAAAAGTATAATATATCAAAATGTTCGGAACGAAAATCCGCATCTGATGGAGACCGCCTACGGCCTGTTTGCAAATTTTTAGAATCCTCAGATTCTAAAAGGAAAAAAAGTTATGCTCAAATTTCATTTTTTTTTGAATTTTTGTTAAATTTGGTCAAACTATGGTCAAACTACTTATTCAGGAAGTATTAGTGTTACTGAATAATTATTCAAGAATATTAGTGTTACTAAATAATTATTTCTGTTTTTTTGAATTTTGGTCAACTATGGTCAAACTGTGGTCAAACTACTTATTCAAGAAATATTAGTGTTACTAAATAATTATTGATTTTTAGAACAATAGTTTCAAACTCAAACAGTGAAATGTGTGACTTCATGCTCAAACTAAATTCCTGAGGGTTAATAGGATTGACATGTTACTATTGTCAGGAAAACAACAAGTGCAGACTTGGAAACAAGGGAGAATAGAACCCGGAAGTGAAGCGTGCTCAGGCTGGAGTAGTGAGAGGATGGGTGACCGTTCGGGAAGTTAGATGATTTGGAATGATGAGGGATGATTAGAGATTAAAGGTTAAATTGAGCAGTGATGAGGGGTGATTAGAGATTAGAGGTTAAAATAATTCAGAAATTTGAAATTAAAAAAAATTCAAAAAAAAATTCAAAAAAAATCATAAAATTTCCTTTAGTACCGGTTGGTGTTGCCAACCGGGACTAAAGGTGGACCTCCAGGCAGCGGCCACGTGGAGGGCCTTTAGTCCCGGTTCCAGTTAGAACCGGGACTAAAGGGGGAGGCTTTAGTACCGACCCTTTAGTCCCGGTTCCAGAACCGGGACTAAAGGCCCTTTATGAACCGGGACTAAAGGCCCCTTTTCTACTAGTGTTTATGCTTTGAGGAGTACATGTCTATGGAGGAAGGAGTACATCAAGATTCCAAACTGGATGCCTCGTCCTCCTCCTCCTCCTGCGAGTCAGGGCACTCTGCCTCCTCCTCTTCCTCCCGCGAGTGATCAGGGCACACCGCCTCCTCCGGCGCGTGAGGGAACCCCGCCTCCTCCTCCGCCTCCACCGACGCGTGAGAGCACTCCGCCTCCTCCTCTGCCTCCTCCGGCGCGTCGGAGCACTCCGCCTCCTCCTCCGCCTCGTCAGCAAAGGCGAAAGAGAGAAGCCACCGCTCCGGCGGCTAGCAGTACAAGCAGAGGTGGGAATCAATTCAAATACGGTCCAAGTCTCAAGGCTTTGGAAAAGTTACCATATGAGAGGACCGAGAAGGAAAATAGGGAAATCTGTACTGCCCAAGTGAGGGACTTTTTTGCAAAGAAATCTCCACCTCAGAAGGAGATGCTAAATCCGGTGAAAGTGAAGCGCACCATCGATGCCATGAAGCGACCACCACCGCCTCCGCCGGATTCCAACTATGTCCGCTGTCTTAAAAAGACATATGAAGATGCGCGGCGCTTGGGAAGTACTTCCAGTGATGCAAGGTTAGGAGAACGAAGAAGTGGGAAAAAAATTTCCCAGCTCGACGAACAGGCGAACCAATCGTGCCCCCCGCTCAAGGTGTCTAGCGATATCGTTGCTAATCATCCGGGGCTACTGCCCGGTACCAATCCTGCTGATTACCTGAGCGATGATGTAGAGTGTGAAATAATGGAGGTGGATAGCTTCAGATACCAATACGGGCATCATCTCGTCAAACCTGATCATCCACCTCTAACAACGATGATGCGAAGATTGCATGAATGGTACATGAAAACCTGCAGCGAGTCTGGGAAGGAGAGTTTGCTACTGAGAATTAAAGAGGAGCAAGACCTCATTGGAACTAAGCTATTGCCTGTTGAATTTGTGGAGTTATTCCAGTTATACAATCAATTGGCCCTCGACAAACAACTCATGACTTGCTACTGTCTGTAAGTATTACTTCTGTAATTAAGTCTCTATATATGTATTGACACCCTTCTTTAAATTAGATCTCGCATATGCGGGATGAACTCCTACCACATGATCGCATGCGAGCAATTCAAGATGAATTAGCGTGATTCTTTCTTGATCATGTCATACATAAAGCCGGAGAATACCATGTGGAAATTGATATAGTCTTTAGATGTTAGGGATTGTAAGAGATCTTATATTGTACATATGTAGCTAGTAGCGTCAGATAGATATACGAAAACTTGTTGTTCGACCAATCTCTCAGAGAAAGAGAGGTCACTTCTCTCCATATATGTTCATGACGATCTTGTGTACTTAATGGTTCCTTCATTTGCTTACTAGCTAGTGTGTCGAGTTCTCTCTATACGTATAGTAGCTAGTGTCGACCAAGCACGGAGATAAAGAGAGGTCACTTCTCTCTATTAGCTAGCTAACACAATATGAAACCCCTAAATTAACCCTCCAAAACCCCTAAACCCCCCTTTCAAAAAATAAAATAAAAACCCCAGCTCCTACCAGCTGCTGGCGCGTGGATGCCTTTTGGTTCTGGTTGGTGTTACCAACCGGGATTAAAGGTCCTCCTGCCTGGACGCCCTGCAACAGCCACGTGGAGCCCCTTCTGTCCCGGTTCGTAAGCGAATCGGGATTAAAGGTTTTAGGCTTTACTCCCGGCCCTTTAGTCCCGATTTCAGAACCAGGGCTAAATGGCCTATGGAACCGGGATAAATGGGTCGTTTTCTACTAGTGAAAATGCACACTGAGAGCCAACCAATGCATGCTTGTTGGGAACGCATGGATTGGTAGCGAACAATGTTGCTGGTAATCGATGAGGCATGGATGGGTTAATACTTCGTTTCATATACTTCTCTCTGTGGGAAAAAGTGGCTGATGTTTGATTAGACAACTATGGCCATCATCTAGGGGGGGATTAAGTAATAGCATCCACGAGCAAATTCTGACATCAATCTGTGATGAACTTTGGACCTCCGAATGGCTGAGGAGGACAACATCACTGACCGACCAAATTTTAACCTGTCTGTGTTAACAATCATGGATGACCCGCACAGGCTTAACACTGACGCTGGCCTGTCGGTGATGACCCTGATCAGTGATTCATGGCCATATGCCGGCCAGTGATGAGGGGTTAGTCGTATGTCGATATGTAGTAATGTTCGAGACTACAACTGAGATTATGATGGCAGAAGGGACAATCCCAAGATCAAGTTTTGAGGTCATTTCCATGGTAACCTCCTAGAGCAGTGCCACATGCACATGCCCGCATAATGTAGATTAGATGCAATCGTCAAAGTCACAAACTGCAAAAGTTCTTGAGGCACAACTACTGGCTAAAAGACAGGTGAAGCTGGGTTATGAGATGCAGTCAACATCTCGAGGAAGCAGCGAAGAGGAAAACATGTAGGTGATCATCAAAACAAAATAAGAGACGGAGGAAGTAAGAAAGAAGCAAGAGTTGATTGGTCATATTCTCTAGCTTCTGGTATGCAAATGCCTAGGGTAAACCCCCTTCTTAAATCTCCATCGAAATGGTGATTCTATTGGTGAACTTGTCATTTCCTGAGCTCTTAGATATATGTCATAATTTTGTGTGTAAACACATTTTGTAACTTAATTATTTATGAGATTATGTAATAATTTGAGTAACTTTCTAGAACATTTCTCCAGAATTATTGCATGTGCTTGATAT
>NC_041388.1:563034298-563049204 GCF_002162155.2 Triticum dicoccoides | reverse complement strand
GAAATTGGACGAAACAAAATTGGGCCTCTAGTGGCCGCAGCATGTCAGCGAACTCATCTTGCCGTCGAGGGAATGTGACCGAGAGAGACTTTGTCAAGTCTTCTTGCCAACCGATGCCCAAGTGATCCTATCTATCCCTCTATGCACAAGACAACTTGACGATTTTTGGTCTTGGGTGCACGAATGAAATGGCATCTTCTCGGTGCGTTCGGTGTATCGCATGTTGATTTCTACAAAGATCCGTCGAGAAGCATGGTTGGAAGGACGCACTGACAACTCTAATGCTTATGGGGAGATGAAAGCATGGACAAAAATGTGGAAAATTGATGTCCCTTCCAAGATTAAAATCTTTCTCTGGAAGCTAGCTCAGCAATCTTTTCCTACGACAGATTTGTTACACCACCGAAACATGTCAACTCAAGTAGTGTGTGGACCATGTGGGACACCGAATTCTTCGCGACACTTTTTGATTGAGTGTAACATGGCATGTTGCGTTTGGGCGCTTGAGGACGAAGACTTGCTGAAAGTAATGATGCAGAACAGAGAACTTGACGCAGAGCGATTAATATTTTCCCTCATGGAGGCCTTACCGCATGCGGATTTCACCAAACTACTTGTGACACTTTGGGCAATTTGGCACGCACGTAGAAAGGCTACACATGAGAAAATATTTCAGGGGCCTTTGTCCACGAGCGGTTTTGTCAAGAGGTATATAATGGAACTTGAGTTGAGTAAACCAAAGACACAGTTGGGACAGCCCCATGTAGCTCATGTTCAACGCCAAAGATGGATCCGGGTGGCTGATGGAGTAGCTGAAATTCGAGTGGATGGTGTTGTGGCTCGTGAATCGTTTGAAGGGTCCTTTAGTGCTATTTGCAGAGACTCCACAGGCAAGTATCTGGGTGCTTCATCGATTAAGTGCTTCGGTGTCACCGATCCCTCTACCTTGGAGGCATTGGCATGCCGGAAAGCGCTAGCTTAGCTCTAGAGATTTCTTTAACAAATGTACAAGTTGCCTCCGACTGCAAAGGTGTGGTGAATGACATTCTAAGAAGCACCGGCGGTATGCATGCAAGCATTATCAAGGAGATCAACCTTATGTCTACACAGATACACCTTGGTGTTCCTTCATCTTTGAAGGAAGAGAGACAAATATTGAGGCACATAGCCTCGCTAAACACACTTTAGGCCTTTCTTTAGGACGCCATGTATGGCTCCTTAATACTCCAGACCTAAATTGTATTCCCATGTACAAGTATTTGTTTAATGATCAATGAAGTGAAGTGGAAAATACATTTCGATTAATCCAAAAAATTTAAAAAAGAAAAAGAAAAAGAAAGTACATTTAATTGGGAGGCCATAAATATCCGAGTAATTGTAGAGAATTATGGGAATGATTGCACTGCTAGAAATAACGCCACCAGCATGTTTTCTTCAAATCTTAGCCAATCCCACATGCCGCTCCGTAACTATAAAACGTCCACCATAGAGTACTGCAAGCAAGCAGCCGAAGCATTCAGTAGTACGTCTCATCTGGACCATCTGCAGAGATGGAGTCCTCTGGTTCCTCCGTGTCCACCTTCCCCGCCGACAACGATAGGTCCCTGCCGCTGGCCACCCGTACCGAGGATGACAAGGCAGGGTACACGAGCCAAACGTCGTCTCGCACGCGGTCATCGACTTCCATCAACGAGGTGCAGGAGGCCAGGTTCAAGTGCGAGTACTGCCCGCGCAGGTTCACGACCGTGCAGGGGCGGTCTGGGCACCAGACGATGCACAGGCACCTGTGGGCGCCAGACGGCCCTGTCAAGAAGAAGGCACGCATAGACCCTCCTCCCGCTTGGTCGTCGGCGCCCATCTGGGCGTCATCGTCGAACATCACCGCCTTGGGCAGAGCTTGCCTCCATGAGAACCTGTTTGCCGCCCACTACTACCCCTCGGCCCCCTTCGTGCCTCCTTCAATGCAGTGGCAATGGCAGACTGGTACTAGCCTTGCTCCAACTCAACCACCATCTGGTCTGTCGGCGCGTGTGGCCGGCGGCAAACAGGTTCACCTTGGACACCAGCAAGGCGTAGATCACCGTGGACACCACCAAGGCGTAGATCACCGTGGACACCAGCAAGGCGTAGATCAGGAAGGGACTTCAGACGGGATTGATCTGACCCTGAGGCTCTAGAATTAGGGGTTGGGTTCTGAAGTGAATCAGCAAATGTTTCCCTGTGATTGTTCGAATAAGCTAGACTTGATCGTATTTCCCTGTGATTTATGGCTGCCTATCTAAGGCAAATTGCAATTGGGCCATGTACCGAGTGATTTGTTTGTCTTCATCAAAGTTAAATTCAAGTATTCAGCAAGGTGGTTATCTGGATGGGATTTCTTCTAAGATTTTCGTTGTGTACTTATCCAATAAGGGAGTTTTACAACGAAGTTGGTATATGCGATCTTATCATTTATATATTTAACGTGTTTCCAGGATTTTCGTTGTGTTTGGCTTCGTGACATCACCATCACAAAATTTCATGATTTCCAAAGCACATCAGGGATAGAGATTGGATCTAACTATTCCCTCTTGATAAGGGTATATACTTTTTGCTCTCAGGCTCCTTGGAGCCTGAAATAGTCAAAAATTAGAACAAATTATAAACTTCCTATGTTTCAAAAAAATAAAACAAAAATAAATCTGAAGATAAATACACAAGTACTTATAGATATATACCAGATTTGTGTGAAATTTCATCACGAAATACCTTTTGACGTGAGCTGTATAAAATACAAAATCTTGTACTTTTATAGTGAATAGTACATGTGCTTTAGGTGAATGCTAATTGGTCGCGATAGATTGTGAGAGATGACAATAACCGACTTAGATTCTCACCAACAGTCCCCATGAAAAACTCTCCCTAAATATGGTTTTACAGGATGTCCATATAATCTAGGGGAGGTTGATAGGGAAGCTGCTTTTGTAGTTTCTGTAAAAATCTTCCCGTAAAATTATCATGGCAACCATTCTTCTTAGATACGTTGTGCTTTCCTCTCAAGACACCAAAGGCTGTTATCTAACTAAATTTGCTTAGTTCATAATCTTAACTTCTTTTGGCCCTATTTCCACTACTACAGATCTGAATAACACTAAAGACCAGATTGCATCATCACTTACGCGGGTTCAACGATGACATTGAGATAACGGACATGCTAGTTGACCCGTTTGTGATAACTATCATCACAGACCGCCTGACCTGTGATTGCTCCACAGAAGAGTGCTTCAACGAGAGTATTAACTGACCATCATTAGTCTAGAGGCCAGTCAATGATGTTTATTCTTGTTAGACGCAAACGGATGCACTGCTAGCAGTCCAGTAGTACTACTGCTAGCAGTAAAACCATGCTTCACAACCATACAAATCACAATATTGCATACACATATTTCCAATAATCCATTTCATATGCACATATACAAAATCTCTTACATCGCATTTCATGGGTTAGACATACAAACAATCTCATACATTGTGTATGGTAGCCCCACATACAAACAATTTATCCGTAATCATAAGAAGCTAGTTTAGACATGAACCAAAAAATTATGAGTGTACTATAAAGCTCATCATCATCCTGGACACTGCCATGGCAGGAAAACATGGCAGTGATGCCGGGTTCAACGACCGCCCATGGCATCTCAGGAGACCTGACAGCACCCCACAAACACCAAGCCTTGCATCGGCTGTCACGCGCCCAGACGACGAGCATGCAATGGCACCTGTACGCACAGGCCAACCACATGCCTGCACGCACAGGCCAACCACATGCCCGCGGGCACCTACTGCACGACGCATCCACAGGGAGGGTGCGACTAAGGGTAGCATACATCCGGTGATGCGGAGGGCAGGGGACGATGAGGTGGGCGGCAGTGGAGGGCTGGGACATGGTTAAGTGTTAAGAGTGTGTGTGCGTGCGCACGTGTGTGTGTGTGTGTGGGGGGGGGGGGTGTATACACACATTTGAAGTCATCACCGATCGGCCTCCATAATTGGCCGTCCGATGATGATATTATAACATAGACCGACTGCAAGCTTAATCTGTCATTGTTGCTTTGCCATAGAATTTTGTTTCTTCATTCCCAGTACCAATCCCATTTTGACATTTCTAATATGCCGGAGAAAAATGTCGACCGACAGGTGTCATGGAAACACTAGTAGAAAACAGGGCTTTGGTTGACTCATGGGTAAGGGCATTAATCCCGATTCACTCACGGACCGGGACCAAAGGGGGCATCAGTCCCGGTTCGTGAGGCCAGGGCGCCGGCCGGGCCTCGGGGGCCATTGGTCCCGGTTCATCTGACCCCTTTGGTCCCGGTTCCAGACACGAACCGGGACCAATGGGCCTCGCTCCTGGCCCACAACCTTTAGTCCCAGTTGGTGGCTGGAACAGTGACCAAACGTGGTCCTTTAGTCCCGGTTTTAGCCACCAACCAGGACTAAACAGTGGCCTATATATACCCTTGCCCCTGCCCGCGAGCAGAGCCATCGCTCTGTTTTTTGGCCGGCCGTGGGAGAGCTTTGTGGTGCTCTAGGTCACCTCCGATGAACATGAGGTGTTCGATGAAATGCCCGAGCCACACTTAAGCTTTCTCCTCTTGAAGCTCCTTGTCCAAGCTCCATTTTCCCCAAGATTTGTCTAGGTTTGGTGGGCCATACTTTCCTGTCCCCGTCCTCACCACCGTCGATCGCCCCCGCCGATCTCGTCGCCGACACCACCGTGGTGAGCCTCTTGTTCTTATCTTTTTTCTAAAAGAAAAAAGTTCTTACTTGTATGATTTAGATAGATACTTGTATAATTTTCTTACTTTCATTATTTTTTGTTATTATATAGTGCGATGGTTTTGGTATCCGCCTCTGTCAGCCCTCGTCCTGTCTATAATTCAGATGTGGTATATATTATCTTTATAACTATTTGGTTCATTTAGTGTTTATGACAATTATGCCGAGCAACGTGACAGAGATGTTTTTATCTAGGAGGTATGTGATCCGGAAATTCCAACTGACCCTATTATCGAGAGGTTAAATTTAGTTGAAGAAGAAAAAAATTACTTGAAGAAAAAATTGAAAAGAATTGAGGACGAGAAGATGAGATTGGAGTTGCATGTTGCGGATGTCGTCGATGATCACAAGATCAAGATGGATGCAATGTGCTTGAATATTAGAAATATTAGAAAATATGCCATTCATACCAAGGCTTGGTATCATTATGCCGTTGGATCAATTGTTACCTTAGTTGCATTATGATCGCATTTTTTGTTGCATTGAAATGTTTTACATAGTTTCAATGTATGGTTTAATTAGATGCTCTAGAGAGCTATATCTTTTTCAATGAGAACTATATATGTATGAACTTTATGTATATTTTTTCAGTAATAACATCTGATCACTAATGTACTTTGGTTTTAATGTGATGATGAACTTCTATTAATTTGGTCACTTCTCTATTCATGATATTCTGTAATGGTTTTTGACACACTTAATTATATATAATGCACGCAAATGAACCAACAATGGATGTACGGTGACAGACGCACCTCTGAGTACATTGAGGGCGTGCATAATTTTCTCGAATTGGCTGAGGCGAACAAGCAAAATGGTTTTATGTGTTGTCCATGCCCTAGATTTGAGAATACGAAGTCTTACTCTGACTGAAAAATCCTTCACACCCAGCTACTTGAGAAGGGTTTCCTGCCATATTATAATGTTTGGACCAAGCACGGAGAAAGAGGGGTTATGATGGAAGACAACGAAGAAGAAGATGATGACAACTATGTGCCCCCCCGAATATGGTGATGCTGCAACGAGGGAAGCTGAAGATCAAGAGGAACCAGACGATGTGCCCGATGATGATCTTCGCCGGGTCATTGTTGATGCAAAGAGACAATGCGAAAGTGAAAAGGAGAAGTTGAACTTCGATCGTATGTTAGATGATCACAAAAAGGGGTTGTACCCAAATTGCGAAGATGGCAACACAAAGCTCGGTACCACACTGGAATTGCTGCAGTAGAAGGCAGACAATGATGTATCTGACAACGGATTTGAGAAGCTACTGAAAATATTGAAGAAGAAGCTTCCAAAGGATAAGTAATTGCTCGACAGTACGTACGGAGCAAAGAAGGTTCTATGCCCTCTAGGATTGGAGGTGCAGAAGATACATGCATGCCCTAATGTCTGCATCCTCTACCTTGGTGCGTACGAGGATTTGAACGCATGCCTGGTATGCGGTGCATTGCTGTATAAGATCAGACGAGATGACCCTGATGGTGTTGAGGGCGAGCGGCCCAGGAAGAGGGTTCCTGCCAAGGTGATGTGAAATGCTCCTATAATACCACTGTTGAAACGTCTGTTCAGAAACAAAGAGCATGCCAAGTTGATGTGACGGCACAAGGAGGACCGTAAAAAAGACGGGAAGTTGAGAGCACCCGCTGACGGGTCACAGTGGAGAAAATCGAGAGAAAGTGTGGGGACTTTGCAGGTGACGCAAGGAACACATGATTTGGTTGAAGCGCGTATGGCATTAATCCTTTTGGGGAGCAGAGCAACAATCATAGCACCTGGCCTGTGACTCTTATGTATCTATAAATTTCCTCCTTGGCTGTGCATGAAGCGGAAGTTCATTATGATGCCAGTTCTCATCCAAGGCCGTAAGCAACCCGACAACGATATTGATTTGTACCTATGACCATTAGTTGAAGAACTTTTATAGCTGTGGAATGGAAAATGTGTACGTGTGTGGGATGAGCAAGACCAGCATGAATTTGACCTACATGGGTTGTTGTTTGTAACCATCAATGATTGGCCTGCTCCCAGTAACCTTTCAGGACAGACAAACAAGGGATACCATGCATGCACGCACTGTTTAGATGACACTGATAGTATATATTGGACAAATGCAGGAATAATGTGTAACTGGGGCATCTTCGATTTCTTCCGACCAACCATCAATGTCGAAAGAAAGGCAAGCATTTCAAAGGCGAGGCATATCACTGGAAGAAGCCTGATAATCCCCAAGTGCAGGGAATCATCGTAGCAATTCCCATTGGTGGAAGTGATAAGTATGGAGTGTCGAACCCACAAGGAGTTAAAGATAAGATCAATATTCTCTCAAGCCCTATCTGCCACTGATACGAGTCTACGTACACCGAACGGTTGCTTCCAACTAGAAACGAGAAATAAAACTACGTTGTGGGTATGAAGAGGATAACTTTGCATGGTATCAGAGAGATAAAATATAAAAGTAGGTGCTGTTATCATAAAGTTAGAATATATTACTAAATATTATAAATAGCGAGTGTGTAATAATGATGGATCGGTGTGCGGAATTGTCTTAGGCAATTGTTAACAAGGCCGGTGGTCGTCATTGCAATTTCATATGAGGGAGAGGCATAAGCTAACATACTTTCTCTTCTTGGATCATATGCACTTATGATTGGAACTCTAGCAAGCATCCGCAAATACTAAAGATCATTAAGGTAAAACCCAACCATAGCATTAAAGCATCAAGTCCCCTTTATCCCATACGCAACAACCCCCTTACTCGGGTTTATGCTTCTGTCACTCAAGCAGCCCACTATAAGCGAATCATGAACTTATTGCAACACCCTATAGCGGGAATCCCTCACGCTTGCGCGACACGAAGGGCACAATAGGACATCACCAAAATAAAACATACAACTCATACCAATCTAGATCAACAATCAACCCAAAGACAAAGGATATCTACTCAAAACATCATAGGATGGCAACACATCATTGGATCATAATATGTGGCATAAAGCACCATGTTCAACTAGGGATTACAGCGGGGTGCGGGAGAGTGGACTGCATAAAAGAGATGATGATGGTGATGTTGATGAAGACGATCACCGCGGCGATGATTCCCCTCTCGATGGCACTCCGGTGCCACCAAGAGAGAGGAGGAGAGGTTCTCCCCCTTGTGCTTGCTCCTCCATGGCCTCCCCCTGGATGGGGAGAGGTTCTCCCTCTGGTCCTTGGCCTTCATGGTGATGATGGCCCCTCCGGGATCCTCCTCCATGCCCTCCGGTGATGATGGCCCCCTCCGGCAGGGTGCCAGAGAGGGCCTAGATTGATTTCTCGTGGCTATAGAGGCTTGCGGCGGCGGAACTTCCGATCTAGGTTAATTTCTGGAGGTTTGGGTATTTATAGGAGAGGTTGGCGTCGAGAACAAGTCAGGGGCCCCACGAGTAGTTCACGAGGCACAGGGGCGCGCCCAGGGGGGTGGGCGTGCCCCACCCCCATGGGGCCCACGGGACTCCCCTCCGGTAGATTTTTGTTACAATATTTTTTATATTTTCCATAAAATTCTCCATTGATTTTCATCGTATTCCGAGAACTTTTATTTCTGCACAAAAACAACACCACTGTAGTTCTGTTGAAAACAACGTCAGTCCGGGTTAGTTCTAATCAAATCATACCAAAATCATATAAAACTATTGTAAACATGGCAGGAATACTTCATAAATTATAGATACATTGGAGACGTATCAGCATCCCCAAGCATAATTCCTGCTCGTCCTCGAGTGGGTAAATGATAAACGAAATAATTTATGATGTGTGAATGCTAGCAAGTGCTTATGTTTGATCAATGATAGTTTCAATCACTTTTTATAGCATCATTATATATCATAACAGTAGCTCAACTCATAAAAATTCTCATGATCAAGTAACAAGCTATTCACATGTTAAAGTATAGATCATAAACTTTCTTGAAAACTAACAAACAATGCTCTTAGTCATCAAACAACTACAATTCATCTTATTTTCGGGAAGGGTCTATGTAAGAGCTTTGATTCAGCAAACTCCACATACTCAACTATCATTTAATCTTCCACAACTGCTAACACTCATGTGATATTTATGGGTTCAAAGTTTTAATCGGACACAGAGAAAGATAGGGGCTTATAGTTTCGCCTACCAACCTTTTACCTCAAGGGTAATGTCAACAATAATAATTTATGAAAACCTACATCCAAGTGATATATATATATATATCCGGATCGCTCCAACACAAAGTGCTTGCCAAAGGAAAAAGTGTAAAAAGGGAAAGGTGATGATCACCATGACTCTTGTATAAGGGTAGAAGATAAAAGTAAAAGATAGGCCCTTCGCAGAGGGAAGCAGACGTTCTCATGTGCTTTTATGGTTGGATGCACAAAATCCTAATGCAAAAGAACGTCACTTTATGTTGCCACTTGTGATATGGACCTTTATTATGCAGTCCGTTGCTTTTATTTCTTCCACATCACAAGATCGTATAAAGCTTATTTTCTCCACACTAATAGATCGTATAAAGCTTATTTCCTCCTCCATGCCCTCCGGTGATGATGGCCCCCTCCGGCAGGGTGCCAAAGAGGGCCTAGATTGATTTCTCATGGCTATAGAGGCTTGCGGCGGCGGAACTTCCGATTTAGGTTAATTTCTGGAGGTTTGGGTATTTATAGGAGAGGTTGGCGTCGAGAACAAGTCAGGGGGCCCCACGGGTAGTTCACGAGGCACAGGGGCGCGCCCAGGGGGGTGGGTGCGCCCCCACCCCCATGGGGCCCACGGGACTCCCCTCCGGTAGATTTTTGTTACAATATTTTTTATATTTTCCATAAAAGTCTTCGTTGATTTTCATCGTATTCCGAGAACTTTTATTTCTACACAAAAACAACACCACTGTAGTTCTGCTGAAAACAACGTCAGTCCGGGTTAGTTCTAATCAAATCATACCAAAATCATATAAAACTATTGTAAACATGGCATGAATACTTCATAAATTATAACTATTCCTCACCCAGGGTGACGAATAGCGCTAGTGTTACTATTCATCACCCAGTGTGCAGAATAAGTTATTCTTCACCCGAGGTAATCTTACGATCATTTCATAATTAAATTACGTTTGTGATTTAAATAGTTATATTTTTATTGATTCACTACGTAAAATTTGGCATAAGAAAATAAAAATATAGGTCATAAGACAAGAAAATTTACAGTTTATGTGTATTTTACACTATGTTTTTACGTTTGTAATTTTACATAACATAAAATATTTTTTACAACGATTATATATTTTCTTACGGTCTCTTTTTACGTCGGAAATAAGACAAAACTTACGGAACGTAAAATTACGAGGCATTGATGGTAAAATAGAGGGGGATGAAGAATAACTATTCCTCACCCAGGGTGACGAATAGCGCGACAATGGGCTACTAAATAATGGACCGTTCTAGCACGTTGGCCGGAACGGGAAATTGGACGAAACAAAATTGGGCCTCTAGTGGCCGCAACATGTCAGCGAACTCATCTTGCCGTCGAGGGAATGTGACCGAGAGAGACTTTGTCACGTCTTCTTGCCAACCGATGCCCAAGTGATCCTATCTATCCCTCTATGCACAAGACAACTTGACGATTTTTGGTCTTGGGTGCATGAATGAAATGGCATCTTCTCGATGCGTTCGGTGCATCGCATGTTGATTTCTACAAAGATCCGTCGAGAAGCATGGTTGGAAGGACGCACTGACAACTGTAATGCTGACTGGGAGATGAAAGCATGGACAAAAATGTGGAAAATTGATGTCCCTTCCAAGATTAGAATCTTTCTCTGGAGGCTAGCTCAGCAATCTTTGCCTACGGCAGATTTGTTAGACCACCGAAACATGTCAACTCAAGTAGTGTGCGGACTATGTGGGACACCGAATTCTTGGCGGCACTTTTTGATTGAGTGTAACATGGCATGTTGCGTTTGGGCGCTTGAGGACAAAGACTTGATGGAAGTAATGATGCAGAACAGAGAACTTGATGCGAAGCGATTAATATTTTCCCTCATGGAGGCCTTGCCGCATGCAGATTTCACTAAGCTACTTGTGACACTTTGGGCAATTTGGCACGCACGCAGAAAGACTCTACATGAGCAAATATTTCAGGGGCCATTGGCCACGAGCGGTTTTGTCAAGAGGTATATAATGGAACTTGAGTTGAGTAAACCAAAGACACAGTTGGGACAGCCCCATGTAGCTCATGTTCAATGCCAAAGATGGATCTGGGTGGCTGATGGAGTAGCTAAAATTCAAGTGGATGGTGTTGTGGCTCGTGAATCGTCTGAAGGGTCCTTTAGTGCTGTTTGCAGAGACTCCACAGGCAAGTATCTGGGTGCTTCAGCAATTAAGTGCTTCGGTGTCACCGATCCTTCTACCTTGGAGGCATTGGCATGCCGGAAAGCGCTAGCTTTAGCTCTAGACCTTTCTTTAACAAATGTACAAGTTGCCTCCGACTGCAAAGGTGTGGTGAATGACATTCTAAGAAGCACCGGCGATATGCATGCAAGCATTATCAAGGAGATCAACCTTATGTCTACACAGATACACCTCGACGTTCCTTCATCTTTGAAGGAAGAGAGACAAATATTGAGGCACATAGCCTCGCTAAACACACTTTAGGCCTTTCTTTAGGACGCCATGTATGGCTCCTTAATACTCCAGACCTAAATTGTATTCCCATGTACGAGTATTTGTTTAATGATCAATGAAGTGAAGTGGAAAATACATTTCGATTAATCCAAAAAATTTAAAATAGAAAAGAAAATACATAATTGGGAGGCCATAAATATCCGAGTAATTGTAGAGAATTATGGGAATGATTGCACTGCTAGAAATAACGCCACCAACATGTTTTCTTCCAATCTTAGCCAATCCCACATGCCGCTCCGTAACTATAAAACGTCCACGTAGAGTACTGCAAGCAAGCAGCCGAAGCATTCAGTAGTACGTCTCATCTGGACCATCTGCAGAGATGGAGTCCTCTGGTTCCTCCGTGTCCACCTTCCCCGCCGACAACGACAAGTCCCTGCCGCTGGCCACCCGTACCGAGGATGACAAGGCAGGGTACACGAGCCAAACGTCGTCTCGCACGCGGTCATCGACTTCCATCAACGTGGTGCAGGAGGCCAGGTTCAAGTGCGAGTACTGCCCGCGCAGGTTCACGACCGTGCAGGGGCGGTCCGGGCACTAGACGGTGCACAGGCACCTGTGGGCGTCAGACGGCCCTGTCAAGAAGAAGGCACGCATAGACCCTCCTCCCGCTTGGTCGTCGGCGCCCATCTGGGCATCATCGTCGGACATCACCGCCTTGGGCAGAGCTTGCCTCCATGAGAACCTGTTTGCCGCCCACTACTACCCCTCGGCCCCCTTCGTGCCTCCTTCAATGTAGTGGCAATGGCAGACTGGTACCAGCCTTGCTCCAACTCAACCATCATCTGCTCTGTCGACGCGTGTGGCCGGCTTCAAACAGGTTCACCGTGGACACCAGCAAGGCGTAGATCACCGTGGACACCAGCAAGGCGTAGATCAGGAAGAGACTTCCGACGGGATTGATCTGACCCTGAGGCTCTAGAATTAGGGGTTGGGTTCTGAAGTGAATCAGCAAATGTTTCCCTGTGATTGTTCGAATAAGCTAGACTTGATCGTATTTCCCTGTAATTTATGGCTGCCTATCTAAGGCAAATTGCAACTGGGCCATGTGCCGAGTTATTTGTTTGTCTTCATCGAAGTGTAATTCAAGTATTCAGCAAGGTGGTTATCTGGATGGGATTTCTTCTAAGATTTTCGTTGTGCACTTATCCAATAAGGGAGTTTTACAACGAAGTTGGTATATGTGATCTTATCATTTATATATTTAACGTGTTTCCAGGATTTTCGTTGTGTTTGGCTTTGTGACATCACCATCACAAAATTTCATGATTTCCGAAGCACATCAGGGACAGAGATTGGATCTAACTATTCCCCTCTTGATAAGGGTATATACTTTTTGCTCTCAGGCTCCTTGGAGCCTGAAATAGTCAAAAATTAGAACAAATTATAAACTTCCTAAGTTTCAAAAATAAAATAAAAATAAATTTGAAGATAAATACACAAGTACTTATAGATAGATACCAGATTTGTGTGAAATTTCATCACGAAATACCTTTTGACGTGAGCTGTATAAAATACAAAATCTTGTACTTTTATAGTGAATAGTACATGTGCTAGAAACACGTGATTTTATCATCTTGTGTAGCTCGCGTAAAAACGTATTTTGATATTTCTAGACTTGTTTTTTAAAGAATTTTGAAAAACCTAACAAATTTGATTTTCAAATTAAGGGCTCCATGGAGCTCAAGCTCCATTAGCAATTTCTGTAATATGAACTCATGGAGACATGCGATCATCTTCATCTCTTAGATTCATGGAATAATAAATCGCCTCACCACCATAGAACCACTCAACAAATCATCATCAATACGGCAGGCAAATTTTTGGGGAATGGGTTTTCATGTGCTTTAGGTGAATGCTAATTGGTCACGATAGATTGTGAGAGATGACAATATCCGACTTAGAGCCTCACCAACAGTCCCCATGACAAACTCTCCCTAAATATGGTTTTACAAGGTGTCCGTATAATCTAGGGGAGGTTGACAGGTAAGCTGCTTTTGTAGTTTCTGTAAAAATCTTCCCGTAAAATTGGTACTTGGCGGTGGCGATGGCGGCAGACAGCAGATGGCGGTGGTTGGCGATGGTGGGCGGCGCGATGGCGACATGGTGGATCTGGCTCGACCTGGCGGATTCTGGTGGCGGCGCGCTGACACGGCAGTTTGACAGAATGTTTAGGGGAAGGGCCATCTCCCCCCTAGAAGGAGGGATAGTTGGGCTGATTATATTGGGTCTTTTTGTTTTTGTTTTTGCTTTTACATGAACTGTTCAAGTTTTTTTGGACCCAACTCCCCTCAAACCTGAAACTTTTATGGAAGTGGAACTATTCGTGATGCTCTTATTTGGTCAAATCTCATCTGATGTTAAAGGATGACCCCATTGGATTCCAGGGCACTCCATTTCCAAGGAGCAAACAAAGGTGACCGAGATATTTGATAGTGAATGCTAGCCGAAGATGATGCGAAGTGTAGTATGTGAAAGTGCATCTTATCCCCTGATGTGTTTTCCCCTTTATTTCCAAGCCTACCATTCAAATACTCAACCTATCCATATCCAAGGATCCATCCTATTAGAGTTTAAGTGTGGAGGAGATTATGTTTTTGAAGCATAAGTCAGAGATTCATCATGAAGCAACCTTATGCTGCTACTTTTGGAGGAGGTCAGATCCCCTAGCTAGGTGTGCTTGGGAGCCTTCAATATGTGAAGGAACCAAGCAATTTGTGAGGTTTTGGAGATTGCCTACTTTGTAAACATCTTGCCTGATTGATACTAAGGAATCAGGGGCATGAAAAATAAATCCCTTATATTTTGAAGAATCATCGTCTATTTCACAAGGACTATCATTTGATGTTTTTCCATGTATTCGAAATCTTTGTTGAATATTTTATTTGTTTCTTGTTTTTCAGAAAAGATTCCTCCTATTTTTTTCTCCAAATCATTGTGTATTTTAAGAAAATGATTGCCACTCATTAAAAAGTTGTTCATGATGTAATTAAAAAATATATTCATCCTGTATAGCAAAATGTTAATCATGTATTTATTTGTTTATCATGTACTAAAACCCATGCATCATGTAATTACTAATATACCCCTCCGTTTTTTACACTGCATATTAGGTTTGTCTAAAGTCAAACTTCATATACTTTCAACAAGTTTTTAGAAAAATATATTAACATATACATCACCAAGTATATATCATCGGATTCATCATTGCATATATTTTCACATCATATAAATTTGTTACTGTAAATGTTCATATTGTTTTCTATAAATTCGATCAAACTTTATAAAGTTTGACTTAGGTAATATGCAGAGAAAATAAAAACGAAGAAAGTACATACCCGATGACGTTTAATTGCGTTAATCTATCATACTAGTTTGGTCACTGCCACGTCGTTAGGT
>NC_041388.1:563024299-563033791 GCF_002162155.2 Triticum dicoccoides | reverse complement strand
TGCCGCTTGTTAAGGCAACTCAATTGTCTACTTCCCTCGCATACATGCCGCAACCAGGGCTGATATTAAGGCCGTAAAGACTGGATCAAAGGCATTAAATTATATGGACAACCATTCTTCCTAGATAAGTTGTGTTTTCCTCTCAAAATATCAATGGCTGTCATCTAACTACATTTGCTTTGTTCATCATTGCAACTTTTTTGCCCTATTTCCACTACTACGGATCCGAATAACACTGGTCGGCCAAATTGCATCATCACTTATGCGCTTCTAGCCTGTCAGTGCCTCGGGGTCAGTGATGACATTGAGATCACATACGAGCCAGTTGACCCATCTGTGATAAATATCATTACAGACGGTCTGACCTGAAACTACTCCATAGAAGAGTGCTACAACGAGAGTTAGAAGCAAAAGGCTGAACTGCTAGCAGTCTAGTACTACCGCTAGCAGTGTAGTCCAACTTTACAGCCATACAAATCTCAACATCGCATACATATATTTCCAATAATTCATTTCATATGCACATAAAAAATCTCTTACGTTGCATTTCATCGGTAACACATACCAACGATCCCATACAGTGCATAGGGTAGCCCCACATACAAACAATATATGTATGATCATAAAAAACTAGTTTAGACATGAACCCAAAAATTACAAGTATACTAAAGCTCACCATTGTGGACGCTTCCGCGACCGAAGAACATGGCAGTGATGCAGGGGTCAACGACTGCCCACGGCGGCTTTGGAGACCTGAGAACACCGTGCAAACAACAACCCTTGTACCGGCTATCACGCACCCGGATCATAGGCATGCGATGGCACCTGCACGCATGGGCACCTATTGCACGACTCATCAACAGGTAGGGCATGAACATGGGTAGCATAACAACGACTATGGGGAGGGCAGGGCATGATGAGTCGGGCACCGACAAAGGGCTGCGATAGGGTTAAGTGTTAAGGGCATTTTCAATGCCGACCCTCAAACCACTCACAACCGTTCGGATCGTGTGGTCCAAATGGCTTTTCCCATCCAAGGTGGGCGTCTGGACCGCTGCCACGTCCGCTTCTGACTGCCCTGTCCCACCATTAACCCGCTTCCTCCCTTGCCCGCGCGCGCTTCCCTCCCGAAACGGTCAGCGCCGCTCCAGGGCGCCAGTACCACATTCATGCCCAGCCAGGGCGGACGCGACCTCTCACTGTTGCCGGCATTGAAGAGGCGCGCCGACCGTGCCGTTTCCCGGTGCACGCGACTGCTCCATGTTCAAAGTACTCCCCATCGGCCCGTCGCCCTACATTAATGATATGTGGTTGCCGAGGAACCAACCCCGACGCACCCGTCCGTCTGTCTGCCACCCACCATTAACCGCACCGCCGGGGCTCATTGCCATCCGCCCACTATATAAATTCCAGCCCCGGCCATAATCGCAGTCATCCTCCTCCGGTCCCTTTCTCCTCTCCGCACCACGCCCGCCATGGCCTCCTCGCATTCCAAAGCCCTTTGGGACAACATCTCATCCTAGAAGAAGAAAGAGATGGCCTCCATTGCTGCCGGCTTGCAAGCCGGCAGGCAGACGGTGGCTGACGACATCCCAATGGAGGACGAGTCGTTGCCACCCTCCTCGCCGGTCCAAGCCAGCATCACCGTGGGTGATGAGGCCCATTCTCAATACACCGACATGATGTGGGTGGAGTGGGAGGCCGAGTTCCGGCAAGCGCATGCCGACCAGGCCTACGACCTCCGCCTCCTCGACGAGCACTAACCCGCGGAGGAGGAACTCGCCGCCGGCATGGCCCTAGTGCCAGTTGACCCATCTGTGGTAACTATCATCACAGACCGCCTGACATGTCACTTCTCCATAGAAGAGTGGAACAACCACTGGCGGAGCTACATTTTAGGAAAAACGGCCGTGGCCCGCCCAGCCAAAGGGAGATGCAGTGGAGACAAACTGTAAATTGGGCCATCAGAATTAAAATACCGAGTCTTCCTTTGTACTGGCCCGCCCATGTTTGCTACTGAAGCTCCGCCACTGGCTACAACAAAGTATTATCACTAACAATTATTAGTCTAGA
The DNA here is from genome assembly GCF_002162155.2 of Triticum dicoccoides. Classification (NCBI taxonomy): domain Eukaryota; kingdom Viridiplantae; phylum Streptophyta; class Magnoliopsida; order Poales; family Poaceae; genus Triticum; species Triticum dicoccoides. The sequence goes on along the minus strand of NC_041388.1, from coordinate 563,031,718 downwards.
GGCCGGTCAGTAATGTTTATTCTTGCTAAAAGCAAAATGCTGCAATGCTAGCAGTCGAGTAGTACTACTGCTAGGAGTGCAGCCCACCTTCACAACCATACAACTAACAACATCACATACATATTTCCAATAATACATTTGATATGCACATATACAAAATCTCTGACGTTGCATTTCATGGGTAACACATACAAACAATCTCATACATTGCATAGGTTAGCCCCACATACAAACAATTTATTCACAATCGTAAAAAACTAGTTTAGACATGAACTGGAAAACTACGAGTGTACTAAAGCTCACCATCATGGACACTGCCCGTGACCGAAGAACATGGTAGTGATGCCGGGGTTAACGACCGCCCACGGCGGCCCGGGAGACCCAAGAGCATTGCGCAGGCACCAGGCCTTACACCGGCTGTCACGCACCCGGACCACATGCATGCGATGGCACCTGCACGTGTTGGAAATATGCCCTAAAGGAAATAATCTTGTATTATTATATTTCCATTATTCATAATTAAGAGTTTATATTTCATGTTATAACTGCTACGATCCTGGAATATGCAATTCAGCGGAAAACTCATATGCACGTGGGTGTTGCAGGCGTCCAGACCGCTGCCAGGCCCGCTTCTAACTACCCAGTCCCACCATTATCCCCCCTCGTCCGCGATCGCTTCCCTGCCAAAGCGGTCAACGCCCCTCCAGGGCGCCAGTGCCACATTCATGGCCAGTCAGAGCGGACGCGACCTCTCATTGTTGCCGGCATTGAAGCGGCGCCCCGGTCGTTTGCTTCCCGGTGCATGCGACTGCTCCGCGTTCAAACTACTCCCCGTCGGTCCGTCGCCCTACATTAATGGTATGCGGTTGCTGAGGAACCTACTCTGGCACACCCGTCCGTCTGTCTTCCACCTACCATTAACCGCATCGCGGCGACTCATTGCCATCCGCCCGGTATATAAACTCCAACCCCGGTCATAGCCGCAGTCATCCTCCTCCGGTCCCTTTCTCCTCTCCGCACCACGCCCGCCATGGCCTCCTCGCGTTCCAAAGCCCTTTGGGACAACCTCTTGTCGGGGGAAATGACACCTATGGGATCACGAGGAATCCCCTTTGCTACGGTTGGCGAGTGCAGGCTGTTGAAAGAGCGGGATTGAGAGATCAACGCGGGGGGATTATCCAGGTTCGGGCCACGAGTGATGCGTAATAACCTACTCCTGCTGGTTTGTGTTTATCTGGTGTTCTTGGACTAGCTACAAGGCGTGCAGGGTCCAAAAAATCCGAATCCCCCTCAGTATGTCGTGGGCCTCCTTTTATAGCCAAAGGGGCTGCCACAGTGGCACACATGAGGTGGAAAGCTATACAGTAATCGAGTCTGTCTCCTGGTACCGTAGGACAAACACATTTGATGCACTGCCGACATGCCCTTCTTGCTTTATCGGGGACGGCAAGGAAGCTCGACCCAGCTGTCACCGCCTCGCCTGGCTTCGACGCGCGTCTGAACTGACAAGGCGTGTAGCGCCACGCTGGCTGGCTGGCTGCTGAGTTGGTGCGGGGGCAATCTTCACGAAGATCTGCATGCCACCACGCAGGTGCTTGCTGATTCGGCCTAGAGGCCGCACGTAGCCACACAGGTGCTTGCCTAGCTGGTGGGCTGGCAGCTGCATGGGAACGGCGGGGGAGTCTTGGCAGATGTGGGCCTGGCTGTGGCCCCGTGGATGTCTTCGGCAAGAGTCTTGCCGGGGCCCTGACAAGGGTCTTGCCGTGGCGTCGTGGTCGTCCCCGACAAGGGTCTTACCGGGGATCTCGCGGCTATCCTTGGCAGGATCGTCGTCTTCTGGTTATCATCTAGTCTTTTGTGCTTCTGGTCTCCACAAAGATCCGCATGCCACCATGGAGGTGCCTCCCGAGCCTCGGTTCCAAAGTGGTTGATGGTGCTGGAGTTCTTGGGCTCAAGGGTGGCGGCTCTACTGGTGTTGGGCAAGTGGCCCCGGCAAGGTTCTTGCCGGGGCTGTGGAGGCTGCCTCGGCAAGGGCCTTGCCGGGGGAGTTCACCTTGCCCCTCTGCTCTTCGTGTTTCTGGCTTGGCCTTGCTCTGGTTGTCTTGTGGCTTTGCTTCCTTCCTCTGCCCTGCTAGGTGTGGCCGCAGGCGCGGCTCCAACTGCCGACGCACAAGTAAAGGGTACAAAATAGGACCCCTTCTTGTGTGCACCGACAGGAGCCCCAGGCCTGGGCCATACATAAGCGCGACGCGTTGTTGGGCTAGGCCCAAAATGGTGCGCGGGCATGCGGGGCCGAGTTGTACTGCAGTAACTCCCTCGCCAGTTGCACTTCCCCACGACCCGCGTTGAGTGCGCGACGTGGGGGTCATGCATGACGTGGGGGTCATGCGTGGGGTGGTTGTTGCCCTCATGCGTCACATCGTGGTAAATGGTAAAGAGGCGGCCCACGCCTTCCCCATAAAAAGGAAAAACCACAGGTGCGTTGCTCATTTACCCTCTGCGCCTCTTCCCATCTTGGAACCGCCATTCCTCTCTTCTTCCTTAGGTGAAAGATTCGAAGTTCTTGCCTCTGCTTGCTGCCGCTGCACCCCCATTGCTCTTGATCCTTCGCCCCCTCTCAGCTGCCATGGCGCCCAAAACCAACAGGGGCAAGGGAGCGGCCAAGGATGCCGGGGAGAAGGAGGCACCAGAGAGCGAGTCGGCGGCGAGGCGGACGCAACTCGCCTACTTCCCGTCGACGCTCGATGCAGTTCACCTCAAGAACTTCTTCTTGCCCCTGTGGGGGAGGAAGACGACGGGGCACCCTGCCATGCTTTTTGTCCCCGCCGATTTTGCCGATGGCCCAAATCAGTACCCCTTTTTCATTGATTTCTTCTCTTGCGGGCTTTGCCCCCCTTTCTCTGACTTCTTCAACGACGTCATGCACACCTACGACTTCCATCTTTTGGATCTCACGCCGAACACAGTGGCGTGCATGGCTCTCTTCGCCCACCTTCGCGAGGGTTTTGCTGGGGTGCTCCCTAGCACAATGCTCTTCTGCCACTACTTCTTCCCTTTCCTCCAACTAGGGGTGCCATCTCTGGGAGCATCGCCTGGATCCCGAGGACCCAGGAGAAAGGCACGTACCCGAAGGGTGCCCGAAAGGAGAGGTGGGAGAAGTCGCGGGCCGGTGGTGCTGGATCGAGGAGGAGGACCCGCAGGAGTTTTGCTGGGTTCGTCAGAGCCCGCCGACCCGCCGCATGGACTGGAGCGACCTCGACGCCAATGACAAGAAGCTCTCAATCGCCACCACCAGGATCCATCGCCTCATCACGACCGGGCTCACCCTCGAGATGATTGGGGCAGACTTCATCCGTCGCTAAATCGCCCCGTTGCACAACAAGGGGAGGCCGGCCTGGGACTTCAGGAATGCGGCCAACGTCATGAGGCTCCGCCCTGGCTTGAAGCATAACTTCACGATGATAGGGCATGCCCATTTCTGTCAAAGGCACTTTCATCTCGACGTGGGCAGCGACAGCAAGGCTGAGAGGACCGGAAGGACCGTGAAGGCCGGCAAGGCCATCATGGGGCCCCTGTTTGGGTTGCCGGTGGGAGTGGTACTGCTGAGCAACAACTCTCGCCTGTCCGACATCATGGCGCTAGTCCGACATCATCGCCATGATGTCGGACTTCAATGCACATGGCCTTGACCCGGTCTGGGTCGAGCCGCCAGTGGAGAGGGTGCGGGAGTTCTTCGACACCTTGTCGGAGGCTTATGTCTGCGATGAGCCGCTGCTCATCCAGGACACCATCAAGGCGGAGCTGGACTACATCGCCGCTAGGGCTGCAGAGGCGGCGCTCGCCAGGGAGGCCGACAATACTGGCGGCATGGAGGATGAGGCCGACGCGGCCGTGGAGGAGAAGGAGCTCGCCCAATGGGCGGAGTCTGCCGGGAAGGCCAGCGGCAACGGCGATGAGGCTCCCCTCATGGAAGACGTGGGCGAGGAGTCGTCTGAAGAGGAGGTCGAGGTGAATGACCTCCCGGCCACGGGGAGGCGGCGCGTCCTGTGGCGGGCTACCTTTGGCAAGCCGGTCTAGCCCGGCAGGATCATGCAGCGGCAGCCGGCCTAGGGACACCCCGTGCGCGAGACGAGGGCGATGAAGGCCGTGACAGCGAAGAGGACAACAACTTCTTCTTCCTCGTCCAAGCGGCACCGAACCCCGTCCCCTTCTGACGGCACCTTGGAGGCCGAGTTCGACCTCGGGTCCTTCAGCCCGGCAAAGAAGAGGAAGCTAGCGGAGGAGAAGGTGGAGAACGAGTAATATTCTGCCCCCATCATTTCCTGACCTTACGCCTGTGTTATCTTCCTTTGATTTGGTGTCATCTTCACAGGGACACAGAGGCGCTGGCACAGAGGGTGGCGAAGAGGGCCAAGGCCTCAGCGGGCGACAAGCCCCCGGCGGGTACTCCGCATACGCCGCTGTTGGTGGAGAGCAGCCCGGACATCAGCCCCCGATGCAACCCCCGCTTCAGCCCCCAGCATGAGTCCGCCACTCACTCCTTCATAGATGAGCCTTGGGGTGTGAATCTTTGATGCTGACCTTGCCGGGTTTGCAGGAGGAGAACAGCAGTAGGAAGAGCCACCGAGGGCCACCCCCAGCATGCTGCCCCCTCGACTACGCTGCCCAGAGGGGCATCCCCGGAAAGGGCATCGACCACCGAGCCCACACATATGGAGAAGGAGGGAGCGAGCTTAGGTGCCGGTGGCTCCGCCCCGGCAAGGAACGTTGGCGGGGAAGGCGCCAGTTCTTCCCAGCCTGGTGCGGGTAAGTTGTTCGCCTCTCATCCCTGTTCTTTCTTCTTCTTTTTGAATCTTGATCCTGGCTCCGTCTCATTCCCCTTGGTATCCAGGCCCTTCCTCGGCGGTCCGGGAGGATATCGACACCGTCATCGAGGAGGTCGCCAAGGACGCCGAGGACGAGGCCAACAAGATTGCCGCTGAGGAGGCCGCCAAGACCGCCGCTGAAGAGGCCGGCAAGGGGCCTGCGGGGGAGGCCGGCAAGGGGCTTGCCGGGGAGGGATTGGTCGACGATCAACCTTCCTCCTCGGTTTCCTCTGGCTCGGGCAAATATTTGAAGGTGAGCGATGACCTGTTCGTCCACCTCCCAGGGACGGCGAGCACCAGGGCACCAACTGAGGGGGAGGTGTTCGATGATGAGGCACTCGCCGCCGCCGAGCTTGAGTTTGTCGACAAACCGAGCGCCGGTGGTGACGGTTCTCAAGGAGAGCAGCTCCTTCGGGCCATGAGCGTCAACTTCCAGAAGTTCCAGGCGCTTCACCGTGCCCGCCTGGATAAGGCGAAATCCAGGATGGTAGCGGTGAACAAAGCAGAGGTGGACCTCGAGGAGCACGTCGCTAAGACGCATGCCTGGTTCCGCCATGCCCACGATGAACTGAAAGTTGCCCAGGATCTGTTGGCTGAGCGTGAACAGGAGCTCATCCTGAAGCAGGCTAACGTCGAGAAATCCCAGGAGGCGGCGAAGGAACATGCCGCCAAGGACGTGGCCGTCCGGCACCAGCACCAGGCCGAGCTGAACTCCCAGGAGGAGGACCTTGGCGCTCGTGAGGAGGTGCTCGCCGCCACACTCCGCGGCAAGGATGAGGAGGTTGAGAAGCTCGTCGCGCAGCGGACCCAGGAGCTGGAGCAGAGGCACAAGGAGGCACTCAATGCTCAAGCTCTGGTCCATGCCGGCAAGGTGGTGGAGCTGGATGGGCCTAAGGAACAGGTCCTGAAACTGACGAAGGAGAAGGATGCGGCCAACGGTTCTCTAGCGGAGGCACATGCCATAGTCCTTGGCAAGGCCCAGCTGCTCTCCAAGGCCAACGACGCCATCAATGACCTGAAGCTGAAGCTGGAGGGCCTTGAGGGGACGCTTTCGGAGGTCAGGACCCGGGAAGAGACCCTGACCAAGGGCCTGGAGGAGGAGAGGCAGCTGCGGATGAATGCTGCCGCCGAACACAAGGAATACGCGGATAGCATGAACCGTTGGGTCAGCCGCCTCGCCGATGTCGCCGGCAGGATCACCACGAAGCTGGCTGCCATGGGGATGCCGAATGTGAGGTACCTTCCGGAGACGAACGTGAGTCCCAACGCCAGACTGACCCTGTTCTTCGAGGGCGTTCTTGGAGCCCTGAAGCAGCTCCGCTCCAACCGGGCAACTTATCCGGCGAACGAGTCCCGGAGGCTCTACCGGGGCGCCCTGACCAAGGTACTCACCAAGGTGGCGTTCTGGAACCCCACCATCAACTTTGCCGATGCGTTGGAGAGCTTGCCGGAGGAGGCGGACCTCGCGGTGCTCAAGGAGCGTATCAAGCCCATCATCAACTGCGTCGATGGAGTTGAGAGGGTGGAGGGCCGGCGCCGGGACTAGGCACTCCCTTTCTCGTTGCCGTTGCGAGTTCAAGACCAAGACAGTTTTATCTTAAGTTAGAACCGCAGCGATTATTTGATGTAATATAACTCTGCAGTACTTCAATATCCTGCATGCTATGTTTCTGTTAGATCTTTCTTTGTATGTTTGCACCCTACGCTTGGTGAGATAAGGCTGCCATCGTGTAAACCCATGCCATGGTGCTTTGAGGACGGATCCTTAGCACCCTGCCGGAAGGGCGCTTGCTGCCGGGCAAACCACCTTGCCGCTCCCAGCACGGTCGCTTGAACCGTCGAGCGGACTCGAAACTGGACAAGAGCGTGGCTAGTAGCGGGTAGGCCACTTTGCCATTCCCAGCGCGGCCGCATAAACTGTCGAGCGGACTCGAGGCAGAGACAAGGGCGTTGCGAATAGCGAAAGGGTCCCATTGCGTGCAGGTTTCCCATACAAGGAAATAGATCTTTGGAGGAGGATAGACTCATATAAATGAAATTAGCCAAAATTTTACATGACTTAGCTTTTCGGGGCCACGCGGATGGCTGTCGAAGCTGCGGACTGCACCAGAGGGCGGCCGATCGACGTCGCCTTCTCCCTTCGAGCCATCCCCATGAAAGAGTCGTCGCGTCGGCTCCAAAACAAAATCTCTTACATTGCATTTCGTGGGTTATACATACAAACAATCTCATACATTGCATAGGTTAGCCACACATACAAACAATACATTCACAATAAAAAAACTAGTTTAGACATGAACTCGAAAACTAGGAGTGTACTAATGCTCACCATCACAGACGCTGCCATGGCCGAAGAACATGGCAGTGATGCCGGGGTCAACGGCTGCCCACGGCGGCCCGGGAGACCCGAGAGCATTGCGCAGACATCAGGCCTTGCACCGGCTGTCACGCACCTGGACCAAGGGCATGCGATGGCACCTGCACGCACGTGGCTACACGGGCACCTTCTACATGGCGCATCGACGGGGAGGGCGCGGCCAGGGGCAAAGTACGT
>NC_041388.1:562957311-563023994 GCF_002162155.2 Triticum dicoccoides | reverse complement strand
GAGGTAAGGGATGATGAGGCAGACGGCGGCCGAAGGCTGGGATATGGTTAAGCTTTCAAGAGTGCAGGCTTATATACACACTTGGAGTCATCACCGACCCGCCTCTAGAATTGGCCGTCCGGTGATGATATCATAACACAGACCGACTGCAAGCTTAACCCATCAGTGCTCGTCGGCCATAAAATTTTGTTTCTTCATTTTCAGTGTCAATCCCATTTTGACATTACTAATATGCTAGAGAAAAACGTCAGCCGACCGGTGTCATGGGAAATGCACACTGAGAGCCCATCCGCCGTGGGAATCGTAGCCGGTCAATGCAAATTGAGTTCCTATCGTCATTAAGGGGAAATACATTTCCATTTAGAAAAGGAAAATACATTTATTTTTTTGAGGGGGAAAATACATTTATTTGGGAGGCCATAAATATACGAGTAATTGTAGAGAATTATGAAAATGACTGCATTGCTAGAAATAACATCGCCTGCATGTTTTCTTCCATTCTTAGCCAATCCCACATCCCGCTCCGGAACTATAAAATCTCCACCGTAGAGTACTGCAAGCAAGCAGCCAAACCACACAACAAGATCAGTACGTCTCTCTCATCTGCTGGTCCAGCTGCAGAAATGGAGTCCTCTGGTTCCTCCGTGTCCACCTTCCCCGCCGACAACGACAAGTCTCTGCCGCTGGCCACCCGTGCTGAGGATGACAAGGCAGGGCACACGAGCCATACGTCGTCTCTCACGGCGTCATCGACTTCCAGCAACGAGGTGCAGAAGGCCAGGTTCAAGTGCGAGTACTGCCCGCGCACGTTTACCACCGTGCAGGGGCGGTCCCGGCACCAGACGGTGCACAGGCACCTGTGGGCGCCACCAGGCCCCGTCAACAAGAAGGCACGCATAGACCGTCCTCCCTCGTCGTCGTCGGCGCGCATCTGGACTTCGTCGGAGGACACCACCGCCTTGGGCAGAGCTTACCTCCATGAGAACCTGTTTGCCGCCCACTACCCCTCGGTCAGCTTCGTGCCTCCTTCGCTGCAGTGGCAATGGCAGACTGGTACCGGGCTTGCTCCGGTTCAACCGTCATCTGCTGTGTCGGCGCGTGTGACCCGCGGCTACCGTGGGACTCGAGATGGAGGTCACCGTGGAGACCAGAAAAGCGTGCGTGCGGTGGATCAGGAAGAGAATGCCGACGGGATTGATCTGACCCTGAGGCTCTAGAATTAGGGGTCGAGTTCTGAAGTGAATCTGGAAGTGTTTTAAAGTTATTTTGTTAAGTTCGATTCCTCTACTTTCTTCGTTTTATTATAAAAGGTAGACTTGATCATATTTCCCTGTGATTTATGGATGCGTATCTAAGACAAATTGAAATTGGCCCATCTACCGTGTGACTTGTCTCTCTTCAAAGTGTAATTCAAGTACTCCCTCCTTCCATCTATATAGAGCCTAATGCGTTTTTCGAGGCTAACTTTGACCAAATATTAGAGCAATAATATATGACATGCAACTTACACAAAGCACACCGTTAAATTCGAGTGTGAAAGGAGTTTTCAATGATATAATTTTCACATTATGCATGTCATGTACTATTAATCTTGTCAATAGTCAAAGGCGGTCTTAAAAAATGCATTAGACCCTATATAGATGGAAGGAGGGAGTAGTACTGTATTCAGCAAGGTGGTTATCTGGATGGAATTTCTTCTAAATTTTCGTTGTGTACTTATCCAATAGGGGAGTTTTACAACGAAGTAGTTATAAAACGTGTGATCGTATCATTTTATATAAAAGTTTTTCCAGGACCTTTGTTGTGTTTTGCTTTGTGACACCGCCTTCACAAAATTTCATGATTTCCAAAGCACACCAGGATGGTGATCAGATCTACCCGCCAAAAAAAGAGGGATAGAGATTAGATCTTACTATTCCCCTCTTTATATATAAGGGTAATGTATGAGGAGAGTGGAATATTTCTCGGGCTCCATGGAGGCTGAAATTTTCAAATATCAACTTCCTAAGTTTCAAAGACAATATGAAAATAAATACACAAGGTGCATACTAGATTGTATGAAATTTAATCATGAAATACGTGGGTGAGCTATACAAAATACAAAATCATATACTTTTCTGGTGGTACATGTGCTAGACATACTTGATTTTGTCATTTTTGTTTAGCTCATGTAAAAACTATTTGGATACTTTTAGAGTGAATTTTTCAGATTTTTTTTAAAATATAAAAATTTGAGTTTTAAAATTTTCAAATTAAGGGCTCCATGTAGCTCCGTAATGTCCAAAATGGAGGCAAAAGTTTTGCCTATCGATTAATTAAGAGGATAAGTGTCCTCATCACTATAAAACCACTCAGCAAATCATCATCAGGACAACAGATAAAATTCCATTTTTTTAAGAAATTGTATTTCATGAGCTTAAGGTGAATGCTAATTTGTGTTGCGAGGGATCACAATATTTGGCCTTGTTGTGCTAGCTAAAACATGAGTGAATCGATAATTTGAGAGTATCTTAGTTGATCTCTCGTTTCTTTCATGTTCTTTTGAAGTGTCACACTAGGACCATAAGGTGTTGGAGAAATCTTGCTATATATAAAACCAAACCGACTCCAGACCTTCTCAACATAGTGAGATTGCGTTAAAGTAATCCCACTCTCATTCTTAATTAGCTTGATGTTGAGAATTACATCAGCTTCTCCAGATCTTTCATATCAAAAAAGAAAAAGAAATATTGTCTAGGTGGAAGTAGACTCTAAAACATAGAATCACAATTTCATTAGTCTATGAAATATAGTTCAAATAATTTTTGTAATAAAAAATAGCTCATGGAGAACAAATATTATTACGAATGAGAAAGAAAGTTTTCATGGATTCAAATTGAATTTATCACATCATAAGCAAAAGTTATATAATCAGGCCAACAATTATGGGATCAATTGGATGGAGAATTTTATCGTAAGTCCCAATCAATTCACTAAATTATAAATTTAGTATAGTGAACTTTTCATCCACTTGTACTTTTCTAGGAAAGTGCAAGTTGCACTGCTCAGGGAAATAAGTTACACTTTTCTGAATCTATTGATGTCTAAGAAAATCTCAAGCGTTTGAGACTTAGCAAAACCTTACAAAAATAGAATTCACTCGTACATAAAGACTATGTACCCAAAATTTACTGAATATGGTGTCATCCTACCGTGACATCCAAAAATATGGTGTGATCCTATCACCGCAAGTTCACCATCACCATGCGGGGTTACTATATACCACCTCAAGAGAATATATATACATGACATTATCAATTTTGATGACCTAGCTACCACAAAATGTACATCATCATCATCATTATCATCATCGTCTTCTGTCATCATAATGCATGCTATCACCACCACCACCACCACCACCCAAAATAACACCCCACTACCCCTCGGTCAGCTTCGTGCCTCCTTCTCTGCAGTGGCAATGGCAGACTGGTACCAGCCTTGCTCCAACTCAACCATCATCTGCTCTGTCGGCGCGTGTGGCCGGCGGCAAACAGGTTCACCGTGGACACCAGCAAGGAGATAAGGTAGAGACTTCCGACGGGATTGATCTGACCCTGAGGCTCTAGAATTAGGGGTTGGGTTCTGAAGTGAATCAGCAAATGTTTCTCTGTGATTGTTTGAATAAGCTAGACTTGATCGTATTTCCCTGTGATTTATGGGTGCCTATGTAAGGCAAATTGCAATTGGGCCATGTACCCGGGTGATTTGTTTGTCTTCATCAAAGTGTAATTCAAGTTTTCAGCAAGGTGGTTATCTGGATGGGATTTCTTCTAAGATTTTCGTTGTGCACTTATCCAATAAGGGAGTTTTACAATGAAGTAGGTATATGTGATTTTATCATTTATATATATAACGTGTTTCCAGGATTTTCGTTGTGTTTGGCTTGGTGACATCGCCATCACAAAATTTCATGATTTCCGAAGCACATCAGGGATAGAGATTAGATCGAACTATTCGCCTCTTTATAAGGGTATACTTTTCCCAAGGAGCCCGAAATATTCAAAAATTAGAAAAAGAAATAAACTTCTTAAGTTTCAAAAAAATCTGAAAATAAATACACAAGTACGTACTTATAGATGTATACTAGATTTCTGTGAAATTTCATCACGACATACGTTTTGATGTGAGCGGTGTAAAATACAAAATCATTTACTTTTATAGTGAATAGTACATGTGCTAGAAACACGTGATTTTATCATTTTTGTGTAGCGAGCGTAAAAACGTATTTCGATAGGTCTAGAGTTTTTTTTTTTCAGAACATTTTAAAACCTATTTTTTTGGTTTTTAAATTAAGGGCTCCATCGAGCTCCATTAGCAATTTCTGTAATATGAACTAATATATATATGTGTGTGTCATGGAGACATGCGGTCATCTTCATCTCTTAGATTCATGGAATAATAAATGGCCTCACCACCATAGAACCACTCAGCAAATCATCATCAAGACGGCAGGCAAATAGTTCTATTGTTTTTTGGGGAATGGTGTTTCATGTGCTCTAGGTGAATGCTAATTGGTGTTGCGATAGATTGCATTGATCGCAATAACTGACGTCTTAGAGCCTCACCAACAGTCCCCATGAAGGTGCACGAGAAGCCTGGGCGATGGTGAAAACACGCTTCACCAAGCTAGATCCGAATCATATGGCCCGAGTAGGACCGGCGGAACCAGACGGTAAAGAAATTCCGTTGAGCTTGGTGTATGACCAAGTAATGATAGCCGCGAAATATTCGCATGAAGACTGTAGGTTAGATAGTCTGATAGATGGGATAGATAAGGAATAGGTATTTGATTCAATGTGTTAATGTACTTTGTGATCAACCTATATCTTCAACCGAACATGTGGAAAATTTGTCATCGCAGGCTTTCGGTTTTAACCTCCAAACTGAAATGGTGGAGTGTTTCTAGATATTATTGTGGAATGAAAAAGAAATATTCACTTATGTGTGGAAACCAGGCAACCTAGTCATTGTGCTCGAACAGACAAATTTTTTAGTTCGGGAGGTATGTTATATTACATGTGTAAGAAACATCTTCAAAGAAGAATAGTTCCGGGTTGACATGCTGTAATTATGCGCGCCGGGGCTTTGGTCCGTAGTACGGAAAAAACTGTCCTGTATATTTGAAGAGTTACCAATATGTAACAATCTGTCGTTTGATTGCCGACCAATTATTCTCTTAAGAATGCTAGCTTTCAGCTTCACCCGTCTGAGATACAGGTCCGGATTACCCAGTTGTAACAATCACAGAGGTGCTTCCTTTACGCCCTAGCCGAACAATCGGGAACGTAGGGCATAAACAAAGGAGCGAGGCAACCCAGCTTTGCAAAACCTTAAGTCATAGAGAGGCATATAATGGCAAAAAGGGTGTATATGAACAAACAATGCATATATTGTGAGCTCCAGGCTCGGAATAATAATAAGCTTCGGCTAAAGAAGCCCCCGGTCATGGTGAGGTGTATACATTTTAGGATGTGTATCCCTTAAGTATTCGGCCTATCCGAACATATCCTGGGAATCGTATAAAAACAAGAAAACAAAAACAAATAAAGAGGAGAAAAAGAACTTATGCGTAGAATCTTCCGAGCCGAGCAGCGTTCCATGGATTCGGCTCTAGGCGATTATCCGATGCATTATGAAGGCGATAGGCTCCTCCTGTGAAAACTTCATCTATAATGAAGGGCCCCTCCCATTTTGGTTTGATCTTGTCCTTCTTCTTCTCTTGGAGGTGTAAAACGAGGTCACCGACATTATAAGTCTTGGCCCGCACTTCTCTGCTTTGGTATCTCCGAGCCTGTTGTTGATAAAATGCAGAACGGGCTTTTGTAATATCACGCTCTTCCTCCAGGCCATCTAGGTCGTCCTGCCGATCGAGCTTGGCCTCTCTCTCTTCATACGTGCGTACTCAAGGTGAGTCATGGATAATGTCGCAGGGCAAGACAACCTGTGCGCCGTACACCGTAACAAAGGGTGTGTATCCGGTCTTGTGATTGGGCATAGTCCGCAATCCTCAGACTACGGAATCTAGTTCCTTGACCCAGTGTTTATCTGACTCCCGTAGGGATTGCACTAGTCTGGGTTTGATCTCGCCCGTTATCAGGCCATTAGCCCGTTCGACCTATCCGTTTGTTTGCGGGTGATATATACGGAGGCGTAATCGAGCTTAATGCCCAAGTTGGCACACCAATTTTTCACCTCATCAGCTGTTAAATTGGAGCCGTTATCAGTAATGATGCTGTGTGGGACACCATAATGGTGTACCGCGCCGGATATAAAGTCGATCACCGGCCCGGCTTCAGCCATTTTTACTGGTTTGGACTCTATCTACTTAGTGAATTTATCCATCATGACAAGTAAATATTTCTTCTTGTGGCTTCCCTTTTTAAGGGGTCCGGCCATATCTAGCCCCAGACCAGAAAAGGCGAAGTAATGGAGATTGTTCTTAAGGCAGTGGGCGGCATATGACTTTGGTTGGCGAAAAGCTGACATCCCACATAATGTTGTACAAGGGCCTGTGCATCTGCTCGGGCCGTGGGACAAAAGAAGCCTGTACGGAAGGCCTTTCTTATGAGGGCCCGAGCTGCAGCATGATGGCCACCAAGACCAGCATGTATTTCGGCCAAGAGCTTTCGTCCCTCCTCTTCGATGATGCATCTTTGAAGAACTCCGGTAGTATTTTTGTTGTAGAGTTCACCTTCGTGAGCTTTGTACGCTTTAGAGCGTCGAACTATGCGACGGGCCTCATTCTGGTCAACAGGGAGCTCCTGCCTATTAAAGTAGGTCAGGAAGGGTTCGGTCCATGGAGCAATGACGACCATGATTACATGGGCGGAAGGTGTCATTTCGATGCCTGAACCCCCGATGATATCAGAATTATGTTCGGCATCTAGGGGTATGATCGGCTCCGGACTAGTATTTCCGCTCTCGTCCCACCATACCGCGGATGGCTTGAAGAGCCTTTCCACAAACGTGTTAGGCGGGATGGGATCATGCTTAGTGCCCATTCGAGCAAGGATGTCCGCTGCTTGATTACTGTCTCGAGCAACATGATGGAACTCGAGCCCCTCAAACCGAGCTGATATTTTGAGTACGGAGTTTCGGTATGCCGCCATTTTTGGGTATTTTGCATTGAATTCTCCATTTATTTGGGATATTGCGAGGTTCGAATCCCCACACACCTCTAGGTGTTGTATGCCCATAGAGACAGCCATTCGGAGACTATGTAGTGCTGCCTCGTATTCGGTCGCATTGTTGGAGTCTGTATACATAATTTGTAACACGTAACAGACTATGTCCCCCATAGGGGGTGTCAAGATGACACCATCCCCCAATCCGCCTAACATTTTAGAGCCGTCGAAGTACATATTCTAGTTGGAGTATGTGTTGTACTCTCTAGGGAGTTCGGCTTCCATCCATTCGGCGACAAAGTCGGCCAACACCTGAGATTTAATAGCTCAGCGTGGCTTGTATGTTATTTCGAATGGTAAGAGCTTGATGGCCCATTTGGCGATGCGGCCGGTGGCATCCCAGTTATTTATGATGCCATTGAATGGTACTTCAAATGCTACCGTGATTGAACACTCTTGGAAGTAGTGTCTCAACTTCCGGGATGCCATAAAGACCACATAAGCTATCTTCTGATAATGCGAGTATCGAGATTTGCATGGAGTAAGGACCACCGATACATAGTACACCAGTTTATGTCCCTCTTCCTCTTGTTCAACAACGAGTACGATGCTCACTACCTGGTGAGTCGTAGATATGTAGAGCAACATAGGCTCCCCGACACCTGGTGCGGCTAGGAATGGGTTGCCTGCTAACAAGGTTTTTATTTCTTCCAATCCGGCTATAGCCGCATCTGTCTGTTCGAAGTGGTCGGTGCACCGGAGCAGTCGATAAAGTGGTAGCGCCTTTTCTCCCAATCTAGAGATGAAGCGGCTTAAGGCTTCCATGCAACCAGCTAGTTTTTGGACCTGCTTTAGGTCTGTTGGCATTCCCAACTGTGACAAGGCTCGGATTTTGGCTGGATTCGCTTCAATTCATCTATTGGAAACAATGAACCCGAGCAGTTTCCCGGCTAGAACACCGAAGACACATTTTTCTGGATTGAGTCGTATGTCATATGTTCGGAGATTGTCGAATGTGAGGCGTAGGTCGTCCACCAGTGATTCGACATGTTTAGTCTTGATGACCACATCGTCCACAAATGCCTCCACTGTTTTGCCAATTTGTTTTTCCAGACATGTTTGAATCATGCGTTGGTAGGTGGCACCAGCGTTTTTGAGTCCGAAGGGCATAGTGTTGAAGCAAAAAGGCCCGCACGGGGTGATAAATGCTGTTGCAGCCTAATCGGACTCCTTCATCTTAATCTGATGATAACCGGAGTAGGCGTCGAGGAAACACAATGAATCGTGTCCTGCAGTTGCATCAATGATTTGGTCAATGCGGGGCAGCGGGACGGGGTCCTTAGGGCAGTGCTTATTGAGGTCTTTGAAATTGACACAAACGCGCCAGGATTTATCATTCTTCGGCACCGTGACCAGGTTTGCTAGCCAGTCCGGGTGCTTGATCTCTCTGATGAACCCGGCTTCAAGTAGTTTGGCTGGTTCCTCCCCCATAGCTTGTCGTTTGGGTTCGAAAAATCACCGCAACGTTTGCTTGACTAGTTTGAACCCCTTTATTATGTTGAGGCTATGTTCGGCCAGTCTGCGTGGGATTCCTGGCATATCCGAAGGATGCCTGGCAAAGACATCCCAATTTTCACACAGAAACGCTCGTAAGGCGACATCGACCGTCGGATCCAGCTGTGCTCCAATGGATGCTATCTTGTTAGGATCCGTCGGGTGCACTTGAAATTTGACTATTTCGTCTGCTGGTTTGAAAGAGGTGGATTTGAGCCTCTTGTCAGGGATTACATCGTCCTTGTCCACTATGGAATGCAGAGTGGTTAATTCTTCGGCCGCGAGGACCTCGGATAGTGCCTCGAGGGCCAAGGATGCGGTTTTGTTTTCGGCACGGAGGGCTATATCTGGATCGCTGGTGATAGTGATTACTCCATTGGGCACTGGCATTTTGAGCTTCATGTACCCGTAATGGGGTATGTCTTGAAAGCGTGCGAAGGCGTCCCGCCCCAAAAGGGCGTGGTATCCGCTGTTGAAAGGGGCCACGTGGAAGAGCAACTCTTCGGACGTGTAGTTATCAGACGTGCCAAATACTACATCAAATTTAATTTTCCCCGAGCATCGTGCTTCTTGACTGGGGATAATACCTCGAAAGGTGGTACTGCTTTGCTCGATGCGACTCTTGTCCATTTGCATTTTGTCGAGCGTATCTTCGTATATGAGGTTAAGTCCGCTTCCACCATCCATGAGCACCTTGGTGAGTCAAAAGCCGTCCACAATTGGATTTAAGACCAAGGCGGCTGGTGCTCGGACTGATCGGGCCCTTGGTTTGTCATAAGCATTGAAAGTTATGGCCATATCGCTCCAAGGGTTCATTGTGGTTACTTGATTGACTTTGGCAAGGTCGCGGAGCGTCCGTTTGCGCCGATTATTTGAAGAAAAGGTCTCAAAGACCGTAAAGACGTTGAAATCGTCATCCTCCGAAGAATGCTTCTCTGGAGTAGTGTTGGTGAGGATAGCCTCACCGCTCTTAGCCACTTGCCAGAGTGCCCAACATGCCCGAAGGCTGTGCGTTGGTTCGGTGCTCGGCGTCGTATGTATCTGACAGGGCTTGTAGAGCAGTTCGTCAAGGACGGTTCTATATCCCATGAAGGGCTTGTTTTTCTTGTCAATTGGCTTATGTTCGTATGCCCCATAGGGGTGCATCCATTTTGCTCGTCCGGTGGGCTGCTTAAAGGCAAGGGGTTGCCACCGAGCCGTCACGGTTTTCCATGCGCTTTCCATCGCGCAGTACTTCTGTACTATGTGGGCCAATTCTATGAAGTGTTGTACGCAACAGTGGTTGAGAGCATTAAGAAATCCCTCGTCCGTACAGTTATGACAAAAAACTGAAACCGCTTCATTGTCGCAACAATCTTTAATCTTGTTTTTAACAAGGAGGAATCTAGTCTAGAAGTGATGAACTGTTTCCTAAGGTTGTTGCCGTAAATACATTAGGTTACATATGTCTGGAGGACCTGAATTACTTGGGAAATATTGATCGTGGTGGGTGGGATAAAATCTGAATCCTGACCCACAATTGAATCTAAAGCGTGAAGAATCTCCGAGGTCACTAGTTCAGGATCAGGAGCGTCCCGGTGACTTTCGGGCTTAATGCCTGATCCTATGTTCGTAGAACATGAAGTCTCTCCCCGAGGATGGGTATCTGGCTCACAGGGCTTGGAAATCCAAACATAGCTGGTTCTTAATTAACTTAGGAGAAGAAGCGTTATCGGCTCGTTCCTCAATGACCGCTACCAGATGGGTGATCGGTGGGGATTTAATCTCCCTCTGATCGGGTTTAAGCCCAAGCCGATCATAGTCTGTTGTGACCCCTAGGGCGGCAATGCGATCTAGCAGCTCGTCCAAGGACAAGACATCTGCCGGGTCCATCTTTTCAGAGTGTTCGAGGCCGATGCGGAGATGATGTTCGGCGATTGTGGGGGGCGCCATTGGCTTAATAGCCGAGCGAGCGCCCATGGTAAAACCGTCGAGCTGGAGGACCTGTCCTGGAGTTAGGGTCCTTCCAAAAGTAATGTCAGCATTAATGACAAGGCGAGCTATTGATCCTTCTATCGATAACGCAAAGTAACTCTCAATGAAAGCACCAATGACGGTGTCAAAATCGGCCGATCTCGGGTAGGGGGTCCCGAACTGTGCGTCTGAGGATCAAAGATAACAAGGGACAAGGGGAACACGATGTTTACCTAGGTTCGGGCCCTCTTAATGGAGGTAAAACCCTACGTCCTGCTTGATTGTATTTGATGAGTATAGGGGTTACAAGAGTTGATCTACCTCGAGATCGTAATGGCTAAACCCTAGATGCCTAGCTTGTATGAATTCTGATAGCCTCTATGGATTAAACCCTCTGGTTTATGTACACACGGAGGGGCCTAGGGTTGTACAGAGTCGGTTTGCAGAGGAAGGAAATTACATATCTAGACACCAATCTTGCAATCCACGCATAGGAGAGTCCTACCCGGCCACGAGGGAAGGTCTTCTGCCTTGTATCTTTACGGCCCATCAGTCCGGCCCATAGCACATAGCCCGGACACCTAAGAACCCCCTAATCCAGGACTCCCTCAACCGCCGCCTAATCATCAGCAGCAACGACCGAACACATTCGCCCAGCTCCAATGTCAAAGATGGCCCCTGCCTCCTCGTCTAGCTCGAAAGGCGCCGTACTGTTGACAAGAGGAGCAGTTCACCATAGAACCTGGGAGATAGTTGCCTGCATGCTGCATCTGGAAAGAAACCAAGCTCGTCCAACAAGTCACAAATAGATCACCAAGAGCAGAGCAACACCGAATTCCACAGACTGGTCACAAAATGGAAGACGAAGATGAGCAACAACTAGACTCGCAGAAGACATTGAGAACCGAAGTGCAGGTACTGAATGTGGGGCTAATTCTCTCATGGTGCACTGAGAAGGGCGGCCGTAGGAGGGGCACCTAATCCCCTCTCACCCAGGAGAATCCACGAGCGAGGCAGGGCACCCACAACAGACCGGACAGCTCCCGAAATGAAGGAGTCACTTAGGAAGTCGCCATCGTCGTGGGAGATCAGCTACCACCACCTCTACACACAAAACACATCCTCGAGAAACACCACGCCCACCCAACTTCCCAAAACGGCGCCTTCAGGAAGGACGCGACGCCAAGGGCGCCGCCGCCGCCCAACAACATTGAGGATTTATCCCGGGAGGCAAGGAGGGGAAGGAGGCAGAGAAACAGACCCGAGCGATGCCTCCAAGGTGGGGAGCGATGCCCTTTGGCGTCGCCGCCGTCGAGACCAGCAAGGCCGGACTGGGATTTCTCCCGGTCTTCACTTCCCTGCCATCCACACCCCAATGGCGCGAGAGCCGGTGCACCACAATGAAGTAAGCCGGATCCGACCGGGGCATGGCTCATCCAGAGACAGAGGATGCAGGGGTGGCCAGATCTGGCGCCACTGACAGCCAAGGTTGCCGACACACCCTGGCTCACGTCCTCTGGTTCGCCGGTCGTCCACACGGCCGAGGTCGCCGGTCCATGTATTGGGGAACGTAGCAGAAATTTAAAATTTTCTATGCATCACCAAGATCAATCTATGGAGTCATCTAGCAACGAGGAGACAGGAGTGCATGTACATACCCTTGTAGATCGCGAGCGGAAGCGTTCAAGAGAATGGGGATGAAGGAGTCGTACTCGTCGTGATCCAAATCACTGATGATCCCAGCGCCGAACGGACGGCACCTCCGCGTTCAACACACGTACGGAGCGAGGACGTCTCCTGTGCCTTGATCCAGCAAGGAGGAGGGAGAGGTTGAGGAAGAGGGCTCCAACAGCAGCACGACGACATGGTGGTGGTGGAGTAGCAGTACTCCGACAGGGCTTCGCCAAGCTCTTGCGTAGGAGGAGAGGTGTTGGGGAGGGGAGGGGCTGCGCCTTGCATGGTGTGTGCAGCCCTCCCCTTGTCCCTCTATATATAGGGGAAGGAGGAAGGGGGCTGGCCCGCTCTAGATGAGATCTAGAGGGGGGGCAAGGGGAGGGGGCTTGCCCCCCAAGCAAGGGGGGCGCCCCCTTTAGGGTTTCCCCCAAACCCTAGGCGCATGGGCCCATGGGGGGGGGGGTGCGCCCAGCCCATGTAGGGCTGGTTCCCTTTCCTCTACAGCCCGTTAGGCCCTCCGAGAGAGGTGGCCCCTCCCGATGGACCCCCGGAACCCCTCCGGTGGCCCCGGTACAATACCGATATGCCCCTGAACCATTCTAGTGACTGTATGAGAACTTCCTACATATAAATCTTCACCTCCGGACCATTCCGGAACTCCTCGTGACGTCCGAGATCTCATCCGGGACTCCGAACAACATTCGGTAATAACACACAAGTCTTCCTAATAACCCTAGCATCATCGAACCTTAAGTGTGTAGACCCTACGGGTTCAGGAACCATCCAGACATGACCGAGACAACTCTCCGGCCAATAACCAACATCGGGATCTGGATACCCATGTTGACTCCCACATGTTCCACGATGATCTCATTGGATGAACAACGATGTCGAGGATTCAAGCAATCCCGTATACAATTCCCTTTGTCAATCGGTACGTTACTTGCCTGAGATTCGATCGTCGGTATCCCAATACCTCGTTCAATCTCGTTACCGGCAAGTCACTTTACTCGTGCCGTAATGCATGATCCCGTGACCAACTACTTACTCTCACTGAGCTCATTATGATGATGCATTACCGAGTGGGCCAACAGATACCTCTCCGTCATACGGAGTGACAAATCCCAGTCTCGATTCATGCCAACCCAACAGACACTTTCGGAGATACCTGTAGTGCACCTTTATAGTCACCCGGTTACGTTGTGACGTTTGGTACACCCAAAGCACTCCTACGATATCCGGGAGTTGCACAATCTCATGGTCTAAGGAAATGATACTTGACATTCAAAAAAGCTCTAGCAAACGAACTACACGATCTTGTGCTATGCTTAGGATTGGGTCTTCTCCATCACATCATTCTCCTGATGATATTATCCCGTTATCAATGACATCCAATGTCCATGGTCGGGAAACCGTAACCATCTATTGATCAACGAGCTAGTCAACTAGAGGCTCACTAGGGACATGTTGTGGTCTGTGTATTCACACATGTATTACGATTTCCCGGTAACACAATTATAGCATGAACAATAGACAATTATCATGAACAAGGAAATATAATAATAACCATTTTATTATTGCCTCTAGGGCATATTTCCAACAGTCTCCCACTTGCACTAGAGTCAATAATCTAGTTACATTGTGATGAATCTAACACCCATAGAGTTCTGGTGTTGATCATGTTTTGCTCGGGGAGAGGTTTAGTCAACAGATCTGCGACATTCAGGTCCATATGCACTTTACAAATATATATGTCTCCATTTTAAACATTTTCACGAATGGAGTTGAAGCGACGCTTGATATGCCTAGTCTTTCTGTGAAACATGGGCTCCTTGGCAAGGGCAATAGCTCCAGTGTTGTCACAGAAGAGAGTCATCGGGCCCAACGCATTGGGAATAACTCCTAGGTCGGTAATGAACTCCTTCACCCAGATGGCTTCTTGTGCTGCCTCCGAGGCTGCCATGTACTCTGCTTCACATGTAGATCCTGCCACGACGCTTTGCTTGCAACTGCACCAGCTGACTGCCCCACCATTCAAAATATACACGTATCCGGTTTGTGACTTGGAGTCATCCAGATCTGTGTCGAAGCTAGCATCGACGTAACCCTTTACGACGAGCTCTTCGTCACCTCCATAAACGAGAAACATAACCTTAGCCCTTTTCAGGTACTTCAGGATATTCTTGACCACTGTCCAGTGTTCCATGCCGGGATTACTTTGGTACCTTCCTACCAAACTTACAGCAAGGTTTACATCAGGTGTGGTACACATCATGTCATACATAATAGACCCTATGGTCGAGGCATAGGGGACGACATTCATCTTTTCTCTATCTTCTGCCGTGGTCGGGCATTGAGCTATGCTCATCTCGTACCTTGCAACACAGGCAAGAACCCCTTCTTTGACTGATCCATATTGAACTTCTTCAATATCTTGTCAAGGTACGTACTCTGTGAAAGACCAATGAGGCGTCTCGATCTATCTCTATAGATCTTGATGCCTAATATATAAGCAGCTTCTCCAAGATCCTTCATTGAAAAACACTTGTTCAAGTAGGCTTTTATGCTTTCCAAGAATTCTATATCATTTCCCATCAATAGTATGTCATCCACATATAATATGAGAAATGCTATAGAGCTCCCACTCACTTTCTTGTAAACACAGGCTTCTCCATAAGTCTGCATAAACCAAAACGCTTTGATCATCTCATCAAATCGAATGTTCCAACTCCGAGATGCTTGCACCAGCCCATAGATTGAGCGTTGGAGCTTGCACACCTTGTCAGCATTCTTAGGATCGACAAAACCTTCCGACTGCATCATATACAATTCTTCCTTAAGGAAACCATTAAGGAATGCCGTTTTGACGTCCATTTGCCATATCTCATAATCATAGAATGTGGCAATTGCTAACATGATTCGGACGGACTTCAGCTTCGCTACGGGTGAGAAAGTCTCATCGTAGTCAACCCCTTGAACTTGTCGATAACCCTTAGCGACAAGCCGAGCCTTATAGATGGTCACATTACCATCCGCATCTGTCTTCTTCTTAAAGATCCATTTATTTTCTATGGCTCGCCGATCATCGGGCAAGTCAGTCAAAGTCCATACTTCGTTTTCATACAAGGATCCTATCTCGGATTTCATGGCTTCCAGCCATTTGTCGGAATCTGGGCCAGCCATCGCTTCTTCATAGTTCGAAGGTTCACCATTGTCCAACAACATGATTTCCAGGATAGGGTTGCCGTACCACTCTGGTGCGGAACATGTACTTGTGGACCTACGAAGTTTAGTAGCAACTTGATCTGAAGTTTCATGATCATCATCATTAACTTCCTCTCTAGTCGGTGCAGGCACCTCAGGAACATTTTCTTGAGCTGCGCCACTCTCCGGTTCAAGAGGCAATACTTCATCAAGTTCTACTTTCCTCCCACTTACTTCTTTCGGGAGAAACTCTTTCTCTAGAAAGGATCCATTCTTGGCAACAAAGATCTTGCCTTCGGATGTGAGGTAGAAGGTATACCCAATAGTTTCTTTAGGGTATCCTATGAAGACGCATTTTTCCTTGGGTTCGAGATTTTCAGGTTGAAGTTTCTTCACGTAAGAATCGCATCCCCAAACTTTTAGAAACGACAGCTTAGGTTTCTTCCCAAACCATAATTCATACGGTGTCGTCTCAACGGATTTCGACGGAGCCCTATTTAAAATGAATGCGGCAGTCTCTAAAGCATAGCCCCAAAATGACAGCGGTAGACCGGTAAGAGACATCATAGATCGCACCATATCCAATAGAGTGCGATTACGATGTTCAGACAAACCATTACGCTGAGGTGTTCCAGGTGGCGTGAGTTGTGAAACTATTCCACATTTCCTTAAGTGCGTGCCAAATTCGTGACTCAAATATTCTCCCCCACGATCTGATCGTAAGAACTTGATTTTCCTGTCACGTTGATTCTCAACCTCACTCTGAAATTCCTTAAACTTTTCAAAGGTCTCAGACTTGTGTTTCATTAAGTAGACATACCCATATCTACTCAAGTCATCAGTGAGGGTGAGAACATAACGATAGCCACCACGAGCCTCAACACTCATTGGACCGCACACATCAGTATGTATGATTTCCAATAAGTTGGTTGCTCGCTCCTGTTGGGGAACGTTGCAGAAAATTAAAATTTTTCCTACGGTTTCACCAAGATCCATCTATGAGTTCATCTAAGCAACGAGTCAAGGGAAAGAGTTTGCATCTACATACCACTTGTAGATCGCGTGCGGAAGCTTGCAAGGTGATGATGTAGTCGTACTCGACGTGATTCGAATCACCGATGACCAAGTGCTGAACGGACAGCACCTCCGCGTTCAACACACGTACGGGACGGGAGACGTCTCCTCCTTCTTGATCCAGCAAGGGGGAAGGAGAGGTTGAGGAAGATAGCTCCACCGGCAGCACGACGGCGTGGTGATGGTGGAGAGGCAGTACTCCGACAGGGCTTCGCCAAGCACACAACGGAGGAGGAGAGGTGTTGGGGAGGGGAGGGCTGCGCCTTGGAGGGTGGTCCGGCTGCCCTCCCCTCACCCCTCTATTTATAGGGGGAAGGGAGAAGGGGGCCGGCCCCCTAGAACCCATCTAGGGGGGTGCGGCGGCCTAGGGGAGAGGGGAGAGGGTGGCTTGCCCCCCAAGCCAAGGGGGGCGCCCCCTCTAGGGTTCCCCCCTCAACCCTAGGCGCATGGGCCCAAGGGAGGGGGTGCGGCCAGCCCACCAGGGGCTGGCTCCCTGCCCCACGCAGCCCATGTGGCCCCCCGGGAGGGGTGGCCCCTCCCGGTGGACCCCCGGAACCCTTCCGGTGGCCCCGATACAATACCGGTATGACCCCGAAACTTCCCGGTGTCCGTTTGACAACTTCCCATATATAAATCTTTACCTCCGGACCCTTCCGGATCTCCTCGTGACGTCCAGGATCCCATCCGGGACTCCGAACAACATTCGGTAGTCACATACTAGTCTTCCTAATAACCCTAGCGTCACCGAACCTTAAGTGTGTAGACCCTACGGGTTCGGGAGACATGCAGACATGACCGAGACGCTCTCAGTCAATAACCAACAGCGGGATCTGGATACCCATGATGGCTCCCACATGCTCCTCGATGTTGTCATTGGATGAACCACGATGTCGAGGATTCGATCAAACCCTGTATGCAATTCCCATTGTCAATCGATACGTTACTTGCCCGAGACTCGATCGTCGGTATCCCAATACCTTGTTCAGTCTCGTTACCGGCAAGTCACTTTACTCGTACCGTAATGCATGATCCCGTGTCCAACACCTTGGTCACATTGAGCTCATTATGATGATGCATTACCGAGTGGGCCCAGAGATACCTCTCCGTCATACGGAGTGACAAATCCCAGTCTCGATCCGTGTCAACCCAACAGATACTTTCGGAGATACCTGTAATGCACCTTTATAGTCACCCAGTTACGTTGTGATGTTTGATACACCCAAGGCACTCTTACGGTATCCGGGAGTTACACGATCTCATGGTCGAAGGAAGAGATACTTGACACTGGCAAAGCTCTAGCAAAACGAACTACACGATCTTTTATGCTATGCTTAGGATTGGGTCTTGTCCATCACATCATTCTCCTAATGATGTGATCCCGTTATCAACGACATCCAATGTCCATAGTCAGGAAACCATGACTATCTATTGATCACAACGAGCTAGTCAACTAGAGGCTCACCAGGGACATATTGTGGTCTAAGTATTCACACGTGTATTACGATTTCCGGATAATATAGTTATAGCATGAATAAAAGACATTTATCATGAACATTGAAATATAATAATACTTTTATTATTGCCTCTAGGGCATATTTCCAACAGCTCCATTGTTCCGGAGAACGGAGTCTTGGTCATTTTGCCCATGAGGCATGGTTCGCACGTGTCAAATGATTCATAATCAAGAGACTCCAAAAGTCCATCTGCATGGAGTTTCTTCATGCGTTTGACACCAATGTGACCAAGGCGGCAGTGCCACAAGTATGTGGGACTATCATTATCAACCTTACATCTTTTGGTATTCACACTATGAATATGTTTAACATCACGTTCGAGATTAAATAAGAATAAACCATTGACCAGCGGGGCATGACCATAAAACATATCTCTCATATAAATAGAACAACCATTATTCTCGGATTTGAATGAGTACCATCTCGTATTAAACGAGATCCTGATACAATGTTCATGCTCAAAGCTGGCACTAAATAACAATTATTGAGGTTTAAAACTAATCCCGTAGGTAAATGTAGAGGTAGCGTGCCGACGGCGATCACATCGACCTTTGAACCATTCCCAACGCGCATCGTCACCTCGTCCTTCGCCAGTCTCCGCTTATCCCGCAGCTCCTGTTTTGAGTTACAAATATGAGAAACCGCACCGGTATCAAATACCCAGGAGCTACTACGAGTACTGGTAAGGTACACATCAATAACATGTATATCACATATACCTTTGGTGTTGCCGGCCTTCTTGTCAGCTAAGTACTTGGGGCAGTTTCGCTTCCAGTGACCACTTCCCTTGCAATAAAAACACCCAGTCTCAGGCTTGGGTCCATTCTTTGGCTTCTTCCCGGTAGCTTGCTTACCGGGCACGGCAACTCCCTTGCCGTCCTTCTTAAAGTTCTTTTTACCCTTGCCCTTCTTGAACTTAGTGGTTTTATTCACCATCAACACTTGATGTTCCTTTTTTATTTGCACCTCCGCCGATTTCAGCATTGAATATACCTCAGGAATGGTCTTTTCCATCCCCTGCATATTGAAGTTCATCACAAAGCTCTTGTAGCTAGGTGTGAGCGACTGAAGGATTCTGTCAATGACCACATCATCTGGGAGATTAACTCCCAGCTGAGACAAGCGGTTGTGCAACCCAGACATTTTGAGTATGTGCTCACTGACGGAACTATTCTCCTCCATCTTACAAATGTAGAACTTGTTGGAGACTTCATATCTCTCAACCCGGGCATGAGCTTGGAAAACCATTTTCAGCTCTTGGAACATCTCATATGCTCCGTGTTGCTCAAAACGCTTCTGGAGCCCCGGTTCTAAGCTGTAAAGCATGCCGCACTGAACCAGGGAGTAATCATTAGCACGGGACTGCCAAGCATTCATAACGTCTTGGTTTGCTGGGAGTGGTGCTTCACCTAGCGGTGCTTCAAGGACATATGCTTTCTTGGCAGCTATGAGGATGATCCTCAAGTTCCGGACCCAGTCCGTATAGTTGCTACCATCGTCTTTCAGCTTGGTTTTCTCTAGGAACATGTTGAAGTTGAGAACAACATTAGCGTGGGCCATTTGATCTACAAGACATATTGTAAAGATTTTAGACTAAGTTCATGATAATTAAGTTCATCTAATCAAATTATTTAATGAACTCCCACTCAGATAGACATCCCTCTAGTCATCTAAGTGATACATGATCTGATTCAACTAGGCCGTGTCCTATCATCACGTGAGATGGACTAGTCATCATCGGTGAACATCTTCATGTTGATCGTATCTTCCATACGACTCATGTTCGACCTTTCGTTCTTCCGTGTTCCGAGGCCATGTCTGTACATGCTAGGCTCGTCAAGTCAACCTAAGTGTTTTGCGTGTGTAAATCTGGCTTACAACCGTTGTATGCGAACGTTAGAACCTATCACACCCGATCATCATGTGGTGCTTCGGAACAATGGACCTTAGCAACGGTGCACAGTTAGGGGGAACACTTTCTTGAAATTATTACGAGGGATCATCTTATTTATGCTACCGTCGTTCTAAGCAAATAAGATGTAAAACATGATAAACTTCACATGCAATCAAATAGTGAGATGATATGGCCAATATCATTTTGCTCCTTTTGATCTCCATCTTCGGGGCGCCATGATCATCGTCATCACCGGCATGACACCATGATCTCCATCATCGTGTCTTCATGAAGTTGTCTCGTCAACTATTACTTCTACTACTATGCCTAACGGTTAGCAATAAAGTAAAATAATTACATGACGTATAAGTTGACACGCAGGTCATAAATAAATTAAGACAACTCCTATGGCTCCTGCCGGTTGTCATACTCATCGACATGCAAGTCGTGATTCCTATTACAAGAACATGATCAATCTCATACATCACATATATCATTCATCACATCCTTTTGGCCATATCACATCACACGGCATATGCTGCAAAAACAAGTTAGACGTCCTCTAATTGATGTTGCAAGTTTTTACGTGGCTGCTATAGGTTTCTAGCAAGAACGTTTCTTACCTACGCCAAAAACCACAACGTGATATGCCAATTTCTATTTACCCTTCTTAAGGACCCTTTTCATCGAATCCGATCCGACTAAAGTGGGAGAGACAGACACCCGCTAGCCACCTTATGCAACTAGTGCATGTCAGTCGGTGGAACCAGTCTCACGTAAGCGTACGTGTAAGGTCGGTCCAGGCCGCTTCATCCCACGATGCCGCCGAATCAAGATAAGACTAGTAACGGCAAGTAAATTGACAAAATCGACGCCCACAACAACTTGTGTTCTACTCGTGCATAGAAACTACGCATAGACCTATCTCATGATGCCACTGTTGGGGAATGTAGCAGAAATGTAAAATTTTCTACGCATCACCAAGATCAATCTATGGAGTCATCCAACAATGAGGAGAGATGAGTGCATCTACATACCCTTGTAGATCGTGAGCGGAAGCGTTCAAAAGAACGGGGATGAAGGAGTTGTACTCGTCGTGATCCAAATCACCGATGATCCTAGCGCCGAACGGACGGCACCTCCGCGTTCAACACATATACGGAGCGAGGACGTCTCCTGCGCCTTGATCCAGCAAGGAGGAGGGAGAGATTGAGGAAGAGGGCTCCAACAGCAGCACGACGGCGTGGTGGTGGTGGATCAGCAGTACTCCGGCAGGGCTTCGCCAAGCTCTTGCGGAGGAGGAGAAGTGTTGGGGAGGGGAGGGGCTGCGCCTTGGATGGTGTGTGCAGCCCTGCCCTTGCCCCTCTATATATAGGGGAAGGAGGAAGGGGGCCTGCCCCTCTAGATGAGATCCAGAGGGGTGGGGGGGCCAAGGGGAGGGGGCTTGCCCCCAAGCAAGGGGGCGCCCCCTTTAGAGTTTCCCCCAAACCCTAGACGCATGGGCCCATGGGGGGGATGCGCCCAGCCCATGTAGGACTGGTTCCCTTTCCTCTACAACCCATTAGGCCCTCTGAGAGAGGTGGCCCCTCCCGATGGACCCCCGGAACCCCTCCGGTTTCCCCGGTACAATACCGATATGCCCCCGAACCTTTCCGGTGACCGTATGACAACTTCCTACATATAAATCTTCACCTCTGGACCATTTCAGAACTCCTCGTGATGTCCGGGATCTTATCCGGGACTCCGAACAACATTCGGTAATCACATACAAGTCTTCGTAATAACCCTAGCGTCATCGAACCTTAAGTGTGTAGACCCTACGGGTTCGGGAACCATGCAGACATAACCGAGACAACTCTCCGGCCAATAACCAACAGCGGGATCTGGATACCCATGTTGACTCCCACATGTTCCACGATGATCTCATCGGATGAACCACGATGTCGAGGATTCAAGCAATCCCGTATACAATTCCCTTTGTCAATCGGTACGTTCCTTGCCCGAGATTCGATCGTCGGTATCCCAATACCTCGTTCAATCTCGTTACCGGCAAGTCACTTTACTCGTGCCGTAATGCATGATCCCGTGACCAACTACTTAGTCACACTGAGCTCATTATGATGATGCATTACCGAGTGGGCCCAGAGATACCTCTCCGTCATACGGAGTGACAAATCCCAGTCTCGATTCATGCCAACCCAACAGACACTTTCGGAGATACCTGTAGTGCACCTTTATAGTCACCCAGTTATGTTGTGACGTTTGGTACACCCAAAGCACTCCTACGGTATACGGGAGTTGCACAATCCCATGGTCTAAGGAAATGATACTTGACATTCAGGAAAGCTCTAGCAGACGAACTACACGATCTTGTGCTATGCTTAGGATTGGGTCTTGTCCATCACATCATTCTCCTGATGATGTGATCCCGTTATCAATGACATCCAATGTCCATGGTCAGGAAACCGTAACCATCTATTGATCAACGAGCTAGTCAACTAGATGCTCACTAGGGACATGTTGTGGTCTATGTATTCACACATTTATTACGATTTCCCGATAACACAATTATAGCATGAACAATAGGCAATTATCAAGAACAAGGAAATATAATAATGACCATTTTATTATTGCCTCTAGGGCATACTTCCAACACCATGCCCGCGCCACCACCTGCCGCAGGCTGGTGACGCCACTCCACCAGGGCCGCCGCCCCGGAGCACGCAGCCCCCTGCAGCAGATGGAGAGCAGCGAAGGCCCGGCCACCACCTTCCTTGGTGGCGCCTCGGGCTTGCCCGGATGCACCACAGGCAGCGGCAAGGGGGGAGGGAAGGGAGGGGCGCGGCGGGGCTTGGGTTTTGAGCCCCCAAGTCGATCAGAAGGGGGCGAACCTAAAAATCAATCAACTTGCGGCTAGGTTCGAGTTCAATGGAGGGAGATTGGTCATATTCTCTAGCTTCTGGTATGCAAATGCCTAGGGTAAGCCCCCTACTTAAATCTCCGTCGAAGTGGTGATTCTGTTGGTGAACTTGTCGTTTTCCGAGTTCCTAGATATATGTCATAATTTTGTGTGTAAATGCATTTTGTAACTTAATTATATATTTATGAGATTATGTAATAAATTAAGTAACTTTCTAGACTATTTCTCCAAAATTATAGCATGTGCTTTTTTTTTGAGACAAATTATGCTTCTAACAGGGTAATAGCAAAACATAACATATCATCCAATCATGGCATAATTTAACATATAAATCAAAGCATGGCATGGCATCATGAAACTATGCTGAAAATAAACTACCGAATATGTCCAATCCAGACATAGCATGTTAACTTTATGCAACCATCTTCTGTTCTATCATGGTTCTTTAAATGCAAATAATGATGTATTACTCATGCAAAGCAACCAAACTTGTGCACCGAGTCCCTTGGACTCTCTTACCAACGGGTTGCGTCGCAACCGAACGGTGATCTTTCTGGCAATCACAACCATGACCAACACTGGGTCTCAAACGGTCACCGAGACCTCGTCTCGTGATGATATCAAAACATTGTCATGACTTCTCACGACCATCTCATAGTCCAAGTCACAATATTCTTGTTCTTACATCTTTATTTACCAACTTAATTATTTCAGGTTTATCCTCCAGTTCGACCAAGACCTGATAGTGGGACCTACTACGAACTGTGTTGCTATCGATAGACTTTATATACACTCTGCAGAGGTAGCACACTGTATCCACACCACGGAACTGTTGGGGAACGTAGTAATTTCAAAAAAATTCCTACGCACACGCAAGATCATGGTGATGCATAGCAACGAGAGGGGAGAGTGTGATCTACGTACCCTTGTAGACCGACAACGGAAGCGTTAGCACAACGCGGTTGATGTAGTCGTACGTCTTCACGGCCCGACCGATCAAGCACCGAAACTACGGCACATCCGAGTTTTAGCACACGTTCAGCTCGATGACGATCCCCGGACTCCGATCCAGCAAAGTGTCGGGGAAGAGTTCCGTCAGCACAACGGCGTGGTGACGATCTTGATGTTCTACGGTCGCAGGGCTTCGCCTAAGCACCGCTACAATATTATCGAGGATTATGGTGGAAGGGGGCATCGCACACGGCTAAGAATATGATCACGTGGATCAACTTGGGTCTATGGAGTGCCCCCTGCCTCCGTATATAAAGGATCAAGGGGAGGGGGTGCGGCCGGCTAGGAGGAGGGCGCGCCAGGAGGAGTCCTACTCCCACCGGGAGTAGGATTCCCCCCATTTCCTAGTTGGAATAGGATTCGGGAAGGGGGAAAGAGGAGAGAGAGAAGGAAGGGGGGCGCCGCCCCCCTCTCCTTGTCCTATTCGGACTAGGGGGAGGGGCGCGCGGCCCAGGCCTGGCCACCTCTCCTCTCTTCCACTAAAGCCCACTAAGGCCCATATACCTCCCTGGGGGTTCCGATAACCTCCCGGTACTCCGGTAAAATCCTGATTTCACCTGGAACACTTCCGATATCCAAATATAGGCTTCCAATATATCAATCTTTTATGTCTCGACCATTTCGAGACTCCTTGTCATGTCTGTGATCACATCCGGGACTCCGAACAAACTTCGGTACATCAAAATGCATAAACTCATAATATAACTGTCATCAAAACCTTAAGCGTGCGGACCCTACGGGTTCGAGAACAATGTAGACATGACCGATACACGTCTTCGGTCAATAACCAATAGTGGAACCTGGATGCTCATATTGGCTCCCACATATTCTACGAAGATCTTTATCGGTCAGACCACATAACAACATACGTGGTTCCCTTTGTCATCGGTATGTTACTTGCCCGAGATTCGATCGTTGGTATCTCAATACCTAGTTCAATCTCGTTACCGGCAAGTCTCTTTACTCGTTTCGTAATACATCATCTCGCAACTAACTCATTAGTTGTAATGCTTGCAAGGCTTATGTGATGTGCATTACCGAGAGGGCCCAGAGATACCTCTCCGACATTCGGAGTGACAAATCCTAATCTCGAAATACGCCAACCCAACATGTACCTTTGGAGACACCTGTAGAGCACCTTTATAATCACCGAGTTACGTTGTGACGTTTGGTAGCACACAAAGTGTTCCTCCGGCAAACGGGAGTTGCATAATCTCATAGTCATAGGAACATGTATAAGTCATGAAGAAAGCAATAGCAACATACTAAACGATCGAGTGCTAAGCTAATGGAATGGGTCATGTCAATCAGATCATTCACCTAATGATGTGATCCCGTTAATCAAATAACAACTCTTTGTCCATGGTTAGGAAACATAACCATCTTTGATTAACGAGCTAGTCAAGTAGAGGCATACTAGTGACACTCTTTTTGTCTATGTATTCACACATGTATTATGTTTCCGGTTAATACAATTCTAGCATGAATAATAAACATTTATCATGATATAAGGAAATAAATAATAACTTTATTATTGCCTCTAGGGCATATTTCCTTCAGTCTCCCACTTGCACTAGAGTCAATAATCTAGATTACACAGTAATGATTCTAACACCCATGGAGCCTTGGTGCTGATCATTTTTTGCTCGTGGAAGA
Source organism: Triticum dicoccoides (assembly GCF_002162155.2). Lineage (NCBI taxonomy): Eukaryota > Viridiplantae > Streptophyta > Magnoliopsida > Poales > Poaceae > Triticum > Triticum dicoccoides. The sequence continues at coordinate 562,998,377 of NC_041388.1, read as the reverse complement.
GGCTTAGTCAACGGGTCTGCTACATTCAGATCCGTATGTATCTTGCAAATCTCTATGTCTCCCACCTGGACCAGATCCCGGATGAAATTGAAGCGTCTCTTGATGTGCTTGGTTCTCTTGTGAAATCTGGATTCCTTTGCCAAGGCAATTGCACCAGTGTTGTCACAATAGATTTTCATTGGACCCGATGCACTAGGTATGACACCTAGATCGGATATGAACTCCTTCATCCAGATTCCTTCATTTGCTGCTTCCGAAGCAGCTATGTATTCCGCTTCACACATAGATCCCGCCATGACGCTTTGTTTAGAACTGCACCAACTGACAGCTCCACCATTTAATGTAAACACGTATCCGGTTTGCGATTTAGAATCGTCCGGATCAATGTCAAAGCTTGCATCAACGTAACCATTTACGATGAGCTCTTTGTCACCTCCATAAACGAGAAACATATCCTTAGTCCTTTTCAGGTATTTCAGGATGTTCTTGACCGCTGTCCAGTGATCCACTCCTGAATCACTTTGGTACCTCCCTGCTAGACTTATAGCAAGGCACACATCAGGTCTGGTACACAGCATTGCATATATGATAGAGCCTATGGCTGAAGCATAGGGAACATCTTTCATTTTCTCTCTATCTTCTGCAGTGGTCGGGCATTGAGTCTTACTCAACTTCACACCTTGTAACACAGGCAAGAACCCTTTCTTTGCTTGATCCATTTTGAACTTCTTCAAAACTTTGTCAAGGTATGTGCTTTGTGAAAGTCCAATTAAGCATCTTGATCTATCTCTATAGATCTTAATGCCTAATATGTAAGCAGCTTCACCGAGGTCTTTCATTGAAAAACTCTTATTCAAGTATCCCTTTATTCTATCCATAAATTCTATATCATTTCCAATAAGTAATATGTCATCCACATATAATATCAGAAATGCTACAGAGCTCCCACTCACTTTCTTGTAAATACAGGCTTCTCCAAAAGTCTGTATAAAACCAAATGCTTTGATCACACTATCAAAGCGTTTATTCCAACTCCGAGAGGCTTGCACCAGTCCATAAATGGGTCGCTGGAGCTTGCACACTTTGTTAGCTCCCTTTGGATCGATAAAACCTTCTGGTTGCATCATATACAACTCTTCTTCCAGAAATCCATTCAGGAATGCAGTTTTGACATCCATCTGCCAAATTTCATAATCATAAAATGCGGCAATTGCTAACATGATTCGGAGAGACATAAGCATCGCTACGGGTGAGAATGTCTCATCGTAGTCAATCCCTTGAACTTGCCGAAAACCTTTTGCGACAAATCGAGCTTTGTAGACAGTAATATTACCGTCAGCGTCAGTCTTCTTCTTGAAGATCCATTTATTCTCATTTGCTTGTCGATCATTGGGAAAGTCAACCAAAGTCCATACTTTGTTCTCATACATGGATCCCATCTCAGATTTCATGGCTTCAAGCCATTTTGCGGAATCTGGGCTCACCACCGCTTCTTCATAGTTCGTAGGTTCATCATGATCTAGTAGCATGACTTCCAGAACATGATTACCGTACCACTCTGGCGCGGATCTCACTCTGGTTGATCTACGAGGTTCAGTAGTATCTTGTTCTGAAGTTTCATGATCATCATCATTAGCTTCCTCTCTAACTGGTGTAGGTGTCACAGAAATAGGTTTCTGTGATGTACTACTTTCCAATAAGGGAGTAGGTACAGTTACCTCGTCAAGTTCTACTTTCCTCCCACTCACTTCTTTCGAGAGAAACTCCTTCTCCAGAAAGTTTCCGAATTTAGCAACAAAAGTCTTTCCTTCGGATCTGTGATAGAAGGTGTATCCAATAGTTTCCTTTGGATATCCTATGAAGACACATTTCTCCGATTTGGGTTCGAGCTTATCAGGTTGAAGCTTTTTCACATAAGCATCGCAGCCCCAAACTTTCAGAAATGACAACTTTGGTTTCTTGCGAAACCACAGTTCATAAGGCGTCGTCTCAACGGATTTTGATGGTGCCCTATTTAACGTGAATGCGGCCGTCTCTAGAGCGTATCCCCAAAACGATAGCGGTAAATCAGTAAGAGACATCATAGATCGCACCATATCTAGTAAAGTACGATTACGACGTTCGGACACACCATTATGCTGTGGTGTTCCGGGTGGCGTGAGTTGCGAAACTATTCCACAATTTTTCAAATGTACACCAAACTCGTAACTCAAATATTCTCCTCCACGATCAGATCGTAGGAATTTTATTTTCTTGTTACGATGATTTTCAACTTCACTATGAAATTCTTTGAACTTTTCAAATGTTTCAGACTTGTGTTTCATTAAGTAGATACACCCATATCTGCTTAAGTTATCTGTGAAGGTGAGAAAATGACGATATCCTCCACGAGCCTCAACATTCATCGGACCACATGTTGGGGAACGTAGCAGAAATTCAAAATTTTCCTACGTGTCACCAAGATCTATCTATGGAGAGACCAGCAATGAGTAGAAAGAGAGTGCATCTACATACCCTTGTAGATCGCTAAGCGGAAGCGTTCAAGTGAACGGGGTTGATGGAGTCGTACTCGTCGTGATTCAAATCACCGATGATCAAGTGCCGAACGCACGACACCTCCGCGTTCAACACACATACAGCCCGGTGACGTCTCCCAAGCCTTGATCCAGCAAGGAGAGAGGGAGAGGTTGAGGAAGACTCCATCCAGCAGCAGCACAACGGCGTGGTGGTGGTGGAGGAGCGTGGCAATCCTGCAGGGCTTTGCCAAGCACCGCGGGAGAGGAGGAGTACTTGTGAGAGGGGGAGGGCTGCGCCAGAACTTCGTGTATAGCTCCCATGCACCTCCCCACTATATATAGGGGTGGAGGGGCTGGTTTCTTGCCCTCCAAGTCCATTGGGGCGTTGGCCAAGGTGGGAGGAAAGAAATCTCATTATTTCCTTCCCCACCGATTGTTATCCCCCCTTTTTAGGGATCTTGATCTTATCCCTTCGGGATATGATCTTATTCCTTCTAAGGGGGGATCTTGGTGCGCCTTGACCAGGGGTGTGGGGCCTTGCCCCCACTACCCACGTCCATGTGGGTCCCCCCATGCAGGTGGGCCCCACTCCAGAACCTTCTAGAACCTTCCCGGTACAATACCGAAAAATCCCGAACATTTTCCGGTGGCCAAAATAGGACTTCCCATATATAAATCTTTACCTCCGGACCATTCCGGAACTCCTCGTGACGTCCGGGATCTCATCCGGGACTCTGAACAACATTCGGTAACCACATACAAACTTCCTTTATAACCCTAGCGTCATCGAACCTTAAGTGTGTAGACCCTACGGGTTCGGGAGACATGTAGACATGACCGAGACGTTCTCCGGTCAATAACCAACAGCGGGATCTGGATACCCATGATGGCTCCCACATGTTCCACGATGATCTCATCGGATGAACCACGATGTCAAGGACTTAATCAATCCCGTATTCAATTCCCTTTGTCTATCGGTATGTTACTTGCCCGAGATTCGATCGTCGGTATCCAATACCTTGTTCAATCTCATTACCGGCAAGTCACTTTACTCGTTCCGTAACACATCATCCCGTGATCAACTCCTTGGTCACATTGCGCATATGATGATGTCCTACCGAGTGGGCCCAGAGATACCTCTCCGTTTACACGGAGTGACAAATCCCAGTCTTGATCCGCATAAAACAATAGATACTTTCGGAGATACCTGTAGTGCACCTTTATAGTCACCCAGTTACGTTGTGACGTCTGATACACCCAAAGCACTCCTACGGTATCCAGGAGTTACACGCTCTCATGGTCGAAGGAAGAGATACTTGACATTGGCAAAGCTCTAGCAAATGAACTACACGATCTTTTGTGCTAGTCTTAGGATTGGGTCTTGTCCATCACATCATTCTCCTAATGATGTGATCCCGTTATCAACGACATCCAATGTCCATAGCCAGGAAACCATGACTATCTGTTGATCACAACGAGCTAGTCAACTAGAGGCTCACTAGGGACATATTGTGGTCTATGTATTCACACGTGTATTACGATTTCCGGATAATACAGTTATAGCATGAATAAAAGACAATTATCATGAACAAGGAAATATAATAATAATACTTTTATTATTGCCTCTAGGGCATATTTCCAACAGTCTCCCACTTGCACTAGAGTCAATAATCTAGTTCACATCGCCATGTGATTCACACTCACAGGTCACATCGCCATGTGACTAATACCCAAGAGTTTACTAGAGTCAGTAGTCTAGTTCACATCACTATGTGATTAACACTCAATGAGTTTTATGTTTGATCATGTTGCTTGTGAGAGAGGTTTTAGTCGATGGGTCTGAACCTTTCAGATCCGTGTGTGCTTTACAAATCTCTATGTCATCTCCTAGATGCAGCTACCACGCTCTATTTGGAGCTATTCCAAACAACTGTTCTACTTGGAGCTATTCTAAATTATTGCTCCATTATATGTATCCGGTCTCTCTACTCAGAGCTATCCGGATAAGTGTCAAGCTTGCATCGTCGTAACCTTTACGACGAACTCTTTTACCACCTCCATAATCGAGAAAATTCCTTAGTCCACTAGTTACTAAGGATAACTTTGACCGCTGTCCTGTGAGCCATTCTTGGATCACTCTTGTACCCCTTGACTGACTCATGGCAATGCACACTTCAGGTGCGGTACACAGCATAGCATACTGAAGAGCCTACGTCTTAAGCATAGGGGACGACCTTCGTCCTTTCTCTCTATTCTGCCGTGGTCGAGCTTTAAGTCTTAACTTCGTACCTTACAACTCAGGCAAGAACTCCTTCTTTGACTGGTCCATCTTGAACACCTTCAAGATCATGTCAAGGTATGTGCTCATTTGAAAGTATTATTAAGCATTTTGATCTATCCTTATAGATCTTGATGCTCAATGTTCAAGTAGCTTAACCCAGGCTTTCCATTGAAAAACACTTTCAAAATAACCGTATATGCTTTCCAGAAATTCTACGACATTTCTGATCAACAATATGTCAACAACATATACTCATCAGAAATTCTATAGTGCTCCCACTCACTTCTTTGGAAATACAAGTTTCTCATAAACTTTGTACAAACCCAAAATTTTTTATCATCATCAAAGCATACATTCCAACTCCGAGATGCTCACTCCAGTCCTTAGAAGGATTGCTGGAGCTTTGCATACTTATTAGCATCTTTCGAGATTGACAAAACCTTCCGGTTGTATCACATACAACCTTTCCTCATTAAAATCGTCGAGGAAACAATGTTTTGACATCCTATCTGCAAGATTTCATAAATAATGCAGTAATCGCTAATATAATTCCAACAGACTCTTAGCATCGCTACGAGTGAGAAAATCTCATCGTAGTCAACTCCTTGAACTTGTCGGAAAACATCTTAACGACAAGTCGAGCTTTCTTAATGGTGACATTTACCATCATTGTCCGTCTTCCTTTTGAAATCCATCTGTACTCATTAGCCTTACGACCATCGAGCCGTTCTGCCAAAGTCTACACTTTGTTTTCATACATGGATCCTCTCTCGGATTTTATGGCCTCAAGCCATTTATCGGAATCCGGGCCCACGATCGCTTCTCCATAGCTTGTAGGTTCATTTTTGTCTAGCAACATGACCTTCAAGACAGGATTACGTACCACTCTGAAGTAGTACGCATCCTTGTCATCCTACGAGGTTTGGGAGTGACTTGATCCGAAGTTTCATGATCAATATCATAAGCTTCCACTTCAATTGGTGTAGGTGCCACAGGAACAACTCCCTGTGCCCTGTCACACACTAGTTGAAGAGACGGTTCAATAACCTCATCAAGTCTCCACCATCCTCCCACTCAATTCTTTCGAGAGAAACTTTTCCTCGAGAAAGGACCCGATTCTAGAAACAATCCATATTGCTTTCGGATCTGAATTAGGAGGTATACCCAACTGTTTTGGGTTTCCTATGAAGATGCATTTTATCCGCTTTGGGTTCGAGCTTATCAACCTGAAACTTTTTCATATAAGCGTCGCAGCCCCAAACTTTTAAGAAATGACAACTTAGGTTTCTCTAAACCATAATTCATACGGTGTCATCTCATCGGAATTACGTGGTGCCCTATTTAAAGTGAATGTGGTTGTCTCTAATGCCTAACCCATGAACGATAGTGGTAATTCGATAAGAGACATCATGGTACACACCATATCCAATAGGGTGCAACTATGATGTTCGGACACACCATCACATTATGGTGTTCCAGGCGGTATTAATTGCGAAACAATTTCCACAATGTCTTAATTGTGTGCCAAAACTCGTAACTCAGATATTCATCTCTATGATCATATCATAGACATTTTATCCTCTTGTCACAATGATCTGCTACTTCACTCTGAAATTACTTGAACCATTCAATAATTCAGACTTGTGTTTCATCAAGTAAATATACTCAACATTTACTCGAATCATCTGTGAAGTAAGAACATAATGATATTCACTTCATGCCTCAACACTCATTCGACTGCACACATCAAAATGTGTTACTTCCAACAAGTTGCTATCTTGTTCCATCTTACTGAAAATGAGGCTTTTCAGTCATCTTGCCCATGTGGTATGATTTGCATATCTCAAGTGATTCAAAATCAAGTGAGTCCGAACGATCCATTTGCATGGAGTTTCTTCATGCATATACACCAATAGACATGGTTCGCATGTCTCAAACTTTTCAAAAACGAGTGAGTCCAAAGATCCATCAACATGGAGCTTCTTCATGCGTTTTATACCATTATGACTTACATGGCAGTGCCACAAGTAAGTGGTACTATCATTACTATCTTATATCTTTTGGCATGAAAATGTGTATCACTACGACCGAGATTCAATAAACTATTCCTTTAGGTGCAAGACCATTGAAGGTATTATTCAAAAATAGAGTAACCATTATTCTCCTTAAATGAATAACTGTATTGCGATAGACATAATCCAATCATGTCTATGCTCAACGCAAACACCAATCTCGGTGGTAGAGGGAGCGTGCGATGCTTGATCATATCAACCTTGGAAACACTTCCAACATATATCGTCAGCTCACCTTTAGTTAGTCTCCGTTTATTCCATAGCTTTTATTTCGAGTTACTAACACTTAGCAACCGAACCGGTATCCAATACCCTGGTGCTACTAGGAGTACTAGTAAAGTACACATTAACATAATGTATATCCAATATACTTCTATCGACCTTGCCAGCCTTCTCATCTACCAAGTATCTAGGGTAATGCTGCTACAGTGGTTGTTCCCCTTATTACAGAAGCACTTAGTCTCGGGTTTGGGTTCAACCTTGGGTTTCTTCACTAGAGCAGCAGCTGAATTGCCGTTTCATGAAGTATCCCTTTGTTCCCTTGCCCTTCTTGAAACTAGTGGTTTCACCAACCATCAACAATTGATGCTCCTTCTTGATTTCTACTTTCGCGGTGTCAAACATCATGAATATTTCAAGGATCATCATATCTATCCCTGATATGTTATAGTTAATCACGAAGCTCTAGCAGCTTGGTGGCAATGACTTTGGGGAAACATCACTATCTCATCTGGAGGATCAACTCCCACTCGATTCAAGTGATTGTTGTGCTCAGACAATCTCAGCACAAGCTCAACGATTGAGCTTTTCTCCCTTAGTTTGCAGGCTAAGAAAATCGTCGGAGGTCTTATACCTCTTGACGTGGGCACGAGCCTGAAATCCCAATTTCAGCCCTCGAAACATCTCATATGTTCCGCGACGTTTCGAAAATGTCTTTGGTGCCTCTACTTAAACCATTTAATTGAACTATCACGTAGTTATCAAAACGTGTATGTCCGATGTTCGCAACATCGAGAAACGACGTTGGGGTTCAGCACACTGAGCGGTGCATTAAGGACATAAGCTTTCTACTGATCGCATAATCGCTACTATCAACTTTCAACTATATTTTCTCTAGGAACATATCTAAACAGTGGAACTAAAGCGCGAGCTTACGACATAATTTGCAAAAGGTCTTTTGACTATGTTCAGGATAATTAAGTTCATCTTATGAACTCCCACTTAGATAGACATCCCTCTGGTCATCTAAGTGATCACATGATCCGAGTCAACTAGGCCGTGTCCGATCATCACGTGAGACGGACTAGTCATCATCGGTGAACATCTTCATGTTGATCGTATCTACCATACGACTCATGCTCGACCTTTCGGTCTCCGTGTTCCGAGGCCATGTCTGCACATGCTAGGCTCGTCAAGTTAACCCTAAGTGTTTTCGCTGTGTAAAACTGTCTTACACCCGTTGTATGTGAACGTAAGAATCCATCACACCCGATCATCACGTGGTGCTTAGAAGCGACGAACTGTAGCAACGGTGCACAGTTAGGGGAGAACACTTCTTGAAATTTTGTAAGGGATCATCTTATTTACTACCGTCGTCCTGAGCAAACAAGATGCATAAACATGATAAACATCACATGCAATCAAATAGTGACATGATATGGCCAATATCATTTTGCTCCTTTTGATCTTCATCTTCGGGGCTCCATGATCATCATCGTCACCGGCACGACACCATGATCTCCATCATCATGATCTCCATGATCGTGTCTTCATGAAGTTGTCACGCCAACGACTACTTCTACTTCTATGACTAACGCATTTAGCAATAAAGTAAAGTAGTTTACATGGCGTTCTTCAATGACACGCAGGTCATACAATAAATAAAGACAACTCCTATGGCTCCTGCCGGTTGTCATACTCATCGACATGCAAATCGTGAATCCTATTACAAGAACATGATCAATCTCATACATCACATATCATTCATCACATTCTTCTTGGCCATATCACATCACATAGTATACCCTGCAAAAACAAGTTAGACGTCCTCTAATTGTTGTTGCATGTTTTACGTGGCTGCTATGGGTTTCTAGCAAGAACGTTTCTTACCTACGCAAGACCACAACGTGATATGCCAATTGCTATTTACCCTTCATAAGGACCCTTTTCATCGAATCCGTTCCGACTAAAGTGGGAGAGACTGGCACCCGCTAGCCACCTTATGCACCAAGTGCATGTCAATCGGTGGAACCTGTCTCACGTAAGAGTACGTGTAAGGTCGGTCTGGGCCGCTTCATCCCACAATACCATCGAAACAAGATTGGACTAGTAACGGTAAGCATATTGAACAACATCAACGCCCACAACTACTTTGTGTTCTACTCGTGCAAAGAATCTACGCAATAGACCTAGCTCATGATGCCACTGTTGGGGAACGTAGCAGAAATTCAAAATTTTCCTACGTGTCACCAAGATCTATCTATGGAGAGACCAGCAACGAGTAGAAAGAGAGTGCATCTACATACCCTTGTAGATCGCTAAGCGGAAGCGTTCAAGTGAACGGGGTTGATGGAGTCGTACTCGTCGTGATTAAAATCACCGATGATCAAGTGCCGAACGCACGGCACCTCCGCGTTCAACACACATACAGCCCGGTGACGTCTCCCAAGCCTTGATCCAGCAAGGAGAGAGGGAGAGGTTGAGGAAGACTCCATCCAGCAGCAGCACAACGGCGTGGTGGTGGTGGAGGAGCGTGGCAATCCTGCAGGGCTTTGCCAAGCACCGCGGGAGAGGAGGAGTACTTGTGAGAGGGGGAGGGCTGCGCCAGAACTTCGTGTATAGCTACCATGCACCTCCCCACTATATATAGGGGTGGAGGGGCTGGTTTCTTGCCCTCCAAGTCCATTGGGGAGTTGGCCAAGGTGGGAGGAAAGAAATCTCATTATTTCCTTCCCCACCGATTGTTATCCCCCCTTTTTAGGGATCTTGATCTTATCCCTTCGGGATATGATCTTATTCCTTCTAAGGGGGGATCTTGGTGCGCCTTGACCAGGGGTGTGGGGCCTTTCCCCCACTACCCACGTCCATGTGGGTCCCCCCATGCAGGTGGGCCCCACTCCGTAACCTTCTAGAACCTTCCCGGTACAATACCGAAAAATCCCGAACATTTTCCGGTGGCCAAAATAGGACTTCCCATATATAAATCTTTACCTCCGGACCATTCCGGAACTCCTCGTGACGTCCGAGATCTCATCCGGGACTCCGAACAACATTCGGTAACCACATACAAACTTCCTTTATAACCCTAGCGTCATCGAACCTTAAGTGTGTAGACCCTACGGGTTCGGGAGACATGTAGACATGGCCGAGACGTTCTCTGGTCGATAACCAACAGCGGGATCTGGATACCCATGGTGGCTCCCACATGTTCCACGATGACCTCATCGGATGAACCACGATGTCAAGGACTTAATCAATCCCGTATTCAATTCCCTTTGTCTATCGGTATGTTACTTGCCCGAGATTCGATCGTCGGTATCCAATACCTTGTTCAATCTCGTTACCGGCAAGTCACTTTACTCGTTCCGTAACACATCATCCCGTGATCAACTCCTTGGTCACATTGCGCATATGATGATGTCCTATCGAGTGGGCCCAGAGATACCTCTCCGTTTACACGGAGTGACAAATCCCAGCCTCGATCCGCATAAAACAATAGATACTTTCGGAGATACCTGTAGTGCACCTTTATAGTCAGCCAGTTACGTTGTGACGTTTGATACACCCAAAGCACTCCTACGGTATCCAGGAGTTACACGCTCTCATGGTCGAAGGAAGAGATACTTGACATTGGCAAAGCTCTAGCAAATGAACTACACGATCTTTTGTGCTAGTCTTAGGATTGGGTCTTGTCCATCACATCATTCTCCTAATGATGTGATCCCGTTATCAACGACATCCAATGTCCATAGCCAGGAAACCATGACTATCTGTTGATCACAACGAGCTAGTCAACTAGAGGCTCACTAGGGACATATTGTGGTCTATGTATTCACACGTGTATTACGATTTCCGGATAATACAGTTATAGCATGAATAAAAGACAATTATCATGAACAAGGAAATATAATAATAATACTTTTATTATTGCCTCTAGGGCATATTTCCAACACCACATACATCTGTATGTATGATTTCCAACAAATCTGTTGCTCTCTCCATAGTACCGGAGAACGGTGTTTTTGTCATCTTACCCATAAGGCATGGTTCGCAAGTACCAAGTGATTCATAATCAAGTGGTTCCAAAAGTCCATCAGTATGGAGTTTCTTCATGCGCTTTATACCGATATGACCCAAACGGCAGTGCCACAAATAAGTTGCACTATCATTATCAACTCTGCATCTTTTGGTTTCAACACTATGAATATGTGTGTCACTACTATCAAGATTTAATAAGAATAGACCACTCTTTAAGGGTGCATGACCATAAAAGATATTACTCATGTAAATAGAACAACCATTATTCTCTGATTTATATGAATAACCGTCTCGCATCAAACAAGATCCAGATATAATGTTCATGCTTAACGCTGGCACCAAATAACAATTATTTAGGTCTAATATTAATCCCGAAGGTAGATGTAGAGGTAGCGTGCCGACTGCGATCACATCGACTTTGGAACCGTTTCCCACGCGCATCGTCACCTCGTCCTTAGCCAATCTTTGCTTAATCCATAGTCCCTGTTTCGAGTTGCAAATATTAGCAACAGAACCAGTATCAAATACCCAGGTGCTACTGCGAGCATTAGTAAGGTACACATCAATAACATGTATATCACATATACCTTTGTTCACCTTGCCATCCTTCTTATCCGCCAAATACTTGGGGCAGTTCCGCTTCTAGTGACCAGTCTGCTTGCAGTAGAAGCACTCAGTTTTAGGCTTAGGTCCAGGTTTGGGTTTCTTCTCTTGAGCAGCAACTTGCTTGCTGTTCTTTTTGAAGTTCCCCTTCTTCTTCCCTTTGCCATTTTTCTTGAAACTAGTGGTCTTGTTGACCATCAACACTTGATGCTCCTTCTTGATTTCTACCTCCGCAGATTTCAGCATTGCGAAGAGCTCGGGAATAGTCTTATTCATCCCTTGCATATTATAGTTCATCACGAAGCTCTTGTAGCTTGATGGCAGTGATTGGAGAATTCTGTCAATGACGCAATCATCTGGAAGATTAACTACCAATTGAATCAAGTGATTATACCCAGACATTTTGAGTATATGCTCACTGACAGAACTGTTCTCCTCCATCTTGCAGCTATAGAACTTATTGGAGACTTCATCTCTCTCAATCCGGGCATTTGCTTGAAATATTAACTTCAACTCTGGAACATCTCATATGCTCCATGACGTTCAAAACGTCGTTGAAGTCCCGATTCTAAGCCGTAAAGCATGGCACACTGAACTATCGAGTAGTCATCAGCTTTGCTCTGCCAGACATTCATAACATCTGGTGTTGCTCCAGCAGCAGGCCTCGCACCCAGCGGTGCTTATAGGACATAATTCTTCTGTGCAGCAATGAGGATAATCCTCAAGTTACGGACCCAGTCCGTGTAATTGCTACCATCATCTTTCAACTTTGCTTTCTCAAGGAACGCATTAAAATTCAACGGAACAACAGCACGGGCCATCTATCTACAATCAAGCATAAACAAGCAAGATACTATCAGGTACTAAGTTTCATGATAAATTTAGGTTCAATTAATCATATTACTTAAAGTACTCCCACTTAGATAGACATCCCTCTAATCCTCTAAGTGATGACGTGATCCAAATCAACTAAACCATGTCTGATCATCACGTGAGATGGATTAGTTTCATTGGTGAACATCACTATGTTGATCATATCTACTATATGATTCACGCTTGAGCTTTCGATCTCCGTGTTCCGAGGCCATATCTGTATATGCTTGGCTCGTCAAGTATAACCTGAGTATTCCGCGTGTGCAACTGTTTTGCACCCGTTGTATTTGAACGTAGAGCCTATCACACCCGATCATCACGTGGTGTCTCAGCACGAGGAACTTTCGCAACGGTGCATACTCAGGGAGAACACTTCTTGATAATTAGTGAGAGATCATCTTATAATGCTATCGTCAATCAAAGCAAGATAAGATGCATAAAAGATAAACATGATATGCAATCAATATAAGTGATATGATATGGCCATCATCATCTTGTGCTTGTGATCTCCATCTTCGAAGCACCGTCGTGATCACCATCGTCATCGGCGCTACACCTTGATCTCCATCGTAGCATCGTTGTCGTCTCGCCAATCTTATGCTTCCATGACTATCGCTACCGCTTAGTGATAAAGTAAAGCATTACAGCGCAATTGCATTGCATACAATAAAGCGACAACCATATGGCTCCTGCCAGTTGCCGATAACTCGATTACAAAACATGATCATCTCATACAATAAAATTTAGCATCATGTCTTGACCATATCACATCGCAACATGCCCTGCAAAAACAAGTTAGACGTCCTCTACTTTGTTGTTGCAAGTTTTACGTGGCTGCTACGGGCTTAAGCAATAACCAATCTTACCTACGCATCAAAACCACAACGATAGTTTGTCAAGTTGGTGCTATTTGAACCTTCGCAAGGACCGGGCGTAGCCGCACTCGGTTCAACTAAAGTTGGAGAAACTGTCACCCACTAGCCACCTCTGTGCAAAGCACGCCGGGAGAACCAGTCTCGCGTAAGCGTACGCGTAATGTCGGTCTAGGCCGCTTCGTCCAACAATACCGCTGAACCAAAGTATGACATGCTGGTAAGCAGTATGACTTATATCGCCCACAACTCACTTGTGTTCTACTCGTTCATATAACATCAACATATAAAACCTAGGCTCGGATGCCACTGTTGGGGAACGTAGTAATTTCAAAAAATTTCCTATGCACACGCAAGATCATGGTGATGCATAGCAACGAGAGGGGAGAGTGTGATCTATGTACCCTTGTAGACCGACAGCGGAAGCGTTAGCACAACACGGTTGATGTAGTCGTACGTCTTCACGGCCCGACCGATCAAGCACCGAAACTACAACACCTCCGAGTTTTAGCACACGTTCAGCTCGATGACGATCCCCGGACTCCGATCCAGCAAAGTGTCGGGGAAGAGTTCCGTCAGCACAACGGCGTGGTGACGATCTTGATGTTCTACAGTCGCAGGGCTTCGCCTAAGCATCGCTACAATATTATCAAGGATTATGGTGGAAGGGGGCACCGCACACGGCTAAGAATATGATCACGTGGATCAACTTGTGTCTATGGGGTGCCCCCTGCCTCCGTATATAAAGGATCAAGGGGGGGGGGGTGCGGCCGGCCAGGAGGAGGGCGCGCCAGGAGGGAGTAGGATTCCCCCCCCCCTTTCCTAGTTGGAATAGGATTCGGGAAGGGGAAAGAGGAGAGAGAGAAGGAAGGGGGGCGCCGCCCCCCTCTCCTTGTCCTATTAGGACTAGGGGGAGGGGCGTGCGGCCCAGCCCTGGCCACCTCTCCTCTCTTCCACTAAAGCCCACTAAGGCCCATATACCTCCCAGGGGGTTCCGGTAACCTCTCGGTACTCTGGTAAAATCCCGATTTCACCCGGAACACTTCCGATATCCAAATATAAGCTTCCAATGTATCAATATTTTATGTCTCGACCATTTCGAGACTCCTTGTGATGTCCGTGATCACATCTGGGACTCCGAACAAACTTCGGTACATCAAAATGCATAAACTCATAATATAACTGTCATCAAAACCTTAAGCGTGCGGACCCTACGGGTTCGAGAACAATGTAGACATGACCGAGACACGTCTCCGTTCAATAACCAATAGCGGAACCCAGATGCTCATATTGGCTCCCACATATTCTACGAAGATCTTTATCGGTCAGACCGCATAACAACATACGTTGTTCCCTTTGTCATCGGTATGTTACTTGCCCGAGATTCGATCGTTGGTATCTCAATACCTAGTTCAATCTCGTTACCGGCAAGTCTCTTTACTCGTTTCGTAATACATCATCTTGCAACTAACTCATTAATTGTAATGCTTGCAAGGCTTATGTGATGTGCATTACCGAGAGGGCCCAGAGATACCTCTCCGACATTCGGAGTGACAAATCCTAATCTCGAAATACGCCAACCCAACATGTACCTTTGGAGACACCTGTAGAGCACCTTTATAATCACCCAGTTACATTGTGACGTTTGGTAGCACACAAAGTGTTCCTCCAGCAAACGGGAGTTGCATAATCTCATAGTCATAGGAACATGTATAAGTCATGAAGAAAGCAATAGCAACATACTAAACGATCGAGTGCTAAGCTAATGGAATAGGTCATGTCAATCAGATCATTCACCTAATGATGTGATCCCGTTAATCAAATAACAACTCTTTGTCCATGGTTAGGAAACATAACCATCTTTGATTAACGAGCTAGTCAAGTAGAGGCATACTAGTGACACTCTTTTTGACTATGTATTCACACATGTATTATGTTTCCGGTTAATACAATTCTAGCATGAATAATAAACATTTTATCATGATATAAGGAAATAAATAATAACTTTATTATTGCCTCTAGGGCATATTTCCTTCAGGAACCTATGGCCTCGTCATCCCATTCGGGTGGACCAACGACATTCCGACGAAACCAACCTACTGCCATGACACTCTCCCGGCGACTCCGACCCACTCCCAACTGGGCTAGTCCTGGGTGGCCCCATGCCTACCAAAGAAACAATGACCACTGTCATGGCCAAAACGTCCCTCACGGGGACCGGTACCAAAATTTTTAACAACGGGACAGAAGGTTATGTCCTCCTACCTAATCAGGGTAAGCATGCCCATAACCTTCCCTAGCTAGAGGCACCGACGAGAGGCACGACAATAGATTGCATTAAGGCCTTCCCAAAAATGCAAATGTGGCTGCACTGAAAAAGTTTGATTTGGTGGCACTATGACTCGATCCCATCGACGACGGAGGAGGTTTGTTATTATTAAGTCATTTTAATTCCTTCTCCATCATCATGAACATGAATGCAACAATGAGCATGAAGCATACAAATGCATGAACAAAATATTGAACTTCTCAAGTGCACAACTATAGCATAAAGAACATGACAATACCAAGTAATAGCATACCAACGGTGCATTATAATCCTCATAAAATTTTATAACGATGACATTCAAATAAAGTAGAGTAGTGACATGGCATTATCAATACCAACATTCTAATTAGCATGGCCAACGATATTGTGAAAACACAGGCATGCATGACAAGCATAATGGAATAACTGCAGACGAAAACGATATGAAACAACTGCAACTACACACACACAAGGGGCATGCAAAGTCAACATGCAAGTTTGGGGCTCATGATAAGAGGTTGGCTTGCCTGGGGTCGACAAATACTCCGGGAAGAAGTGTAGAACGATCACAGAAAGATTTGTCGGAAACAGTTCTCTCTCAGAGGGGGCTGTTTATGGGCAAGGGTAAAATTATCATTTTCAGAATGTGCAAACATCAAGAAAATGGTACCATCAAAAAGGGCTCGACGAACAGAGAAATTGAGCGTTGGAATCACCTCATTCGGAGTTACAGGTAAAAAGATACGGACGTTTAAAGCTCTCGGACTAGTCTATAAAAATACTTCTACAAACAGGTCCCTGGTAGTTTAAACACAACGTGTATTTTCTGAGAATACGTCTTCCAGAGGGGGAAACGTATTCCCGACCGAAGGGGAGGAAAAATACGCTTTCTGAGATTGAAATCGCACTTTCCAGAAATGCGCTTTCGTGTGGCAAAAACGACTTCGCGGCGGGGGCGCCGCCACTTATCTGACGTGGTACTGGGCCAGGCCCTTCGGTCGCCGACAGGTGGGGTCGCACGGGAAGGGGCCCGCCTGGCCTGGCTTCATCTTCCTCCCGTTCGACACGCGCCTGGCCGAGGGGAGACGCCCGCCCCGACGATACTCGCCGGCGCGTCCGGCCACGGCAGGCGATAGGCGACCTACCCCCGGGCTCAGGAGGAGGAGGCGCACCCGGGGGTAGTCTCCGTTCCCGGCGAGGAGCACGGTAGAAGAAACAGTGGTGCACGCGGCGGAGAGGGGCTTCGGCCACCGGAGAAAATGGGGCTATGGTGGGGGAACAGAGAAGCTGAGGTCACGAGGAGACGCACCAGACTCTGGGGGTTGCGGTGGTGGTGGAGGAACGGCGAGGAGAGCTCGGGGTCACCGAAATCGAGCGAGACCCGAGGCGGCAGCTATGGCGACAGTGGTGGTCAGAGATGGGCTCTGAGCTCGGGGAGAGGCTCGGGGAGGGGGTTGTGGACTGTGAGGATGGTCGAGGCGTGCTTAAATAGCCGCGGGAGGGCTCGAGGGGGCGGGGAGGAGGTGGCACGCGGCACGCGACGTGTCCGCGCATCGGCGAGAGCACAGTGTTGGCAGGCGCGACCAAAGCTCATGGGAAGTGTCAGCAAGGCGACGAGGAGGGTGCAGACGAGCGCCAGAGGCTCACGGAATCGAGCAAAGCTCGCGGACGAACGGAGGAAGAGGACACCGGGGAGGAAGGCGACGATGCAAAGGAGCGCACTGTTTCGGTCTTTGGCAGGGATCGCCGGAGAAGAAAACGAAGGGGGCCAGAGGTCCAGCGGGAAGATGACGATGAGGGGGAACTATTGGGCATTAATGGCGAGGCCAGAGCTGGTCGGAGCAGCGCTGCCGATGAGAACAGTGGCTAGACCACCGTTTTGGCTGGCTGCCCTCGTGGTCACCACGGACAAGGCACGCTTTGGAGTTTTTACTGATGCCAGCTCATGTCTAACGCGTAGTCCTTTGTAACTTGAGTGTTACTACCGTAAAGAAACGGGCAGAGACAAACTAAGTTGAGTAAACTGAGCTCCACAAGTTTGCTGTTGCAAACTTGGCCACACTCCAGAGATTAAACCACAGAGGGTAAAAGGTAAATTTGATGTCTGGGAGGCTTAGGGTAGAAATGACTACGGTCCTGGTAATTTTGAGGTCATTTGGTAAAGTATTTAGCATAGTTGCTGTACAACTGCTAAATCTGACCCAGAAATTGAATGATGAGCAAGCACTCACTAGGAGCGATGGATTGAGCTGAAACTATGCAAAGCTTGATTATTGGGACATACAATGATGCTGTAAAAAGTTCATACCAAATGGACTTACCAAAATGGTACTTCCTTCACAGCTATCATTTTTGTCCAAAAACTTCAGAAAAATCCTGAGTGCAATTGGCTAGATGAAATGAGCCAAAATCTTGTGGAGATGGATCATATAGATAGGAGAAAGCCTGGGAATATTTTCAGCCACAATGGAACAAGATAAAATGCACTTGCTTAACAAACAGAAAAATTGGACAGAAACCAAGAATTGCTCCTGTGCTCACATAGTTCAATGAAATGAACTTTATTTTGGTGGAGGCTAATTATTTGAGATATTTGAGAGGATGTAAAAGTTGCATCCCATTTGGAAACTCTATGAAGCTACTTCCTTCACAAAGTTGCATTCTGGTCAGAAACTTTGAAAAATAGCACATGGAGCTAGGATGAATGGATTGAGCTCATATTTTGCATACATGGGTTATTTAGCAAGGTTAATCACCCTGCCAAATTTCAGATCCATTGGAATTAGTAATAAAGCACTTCCTTTGCAAAATTGTAGATATGGCAGAAACTTGCATTGGATCATGTGAAAAAATTTTGAACTGAGGAACATTGGATGAGTATGGAACTAGTGATTATATAGCAAGGACAAGCTCCAAAATTTATGTGATAATTTTACCTGCTATAAAAATAGTAGTTCCTTTGGAAAATGGCAGAAATGCAATATTGGCATTAAATAGGAAAAGGCAATTTTCCTTATTTAATTATGGCCAATATATTAGCCAGAGCTTGGATTAGTCATAAGTATCAACTCCACCAATTCTCATGAATTTAGGAGATGGCTAGCTATGCCTTTGGATTTTATTCCTCAGAAAAGCAATAAAAGGAACAAATCACAATTCAAAAATATTGCATGGGACTTAGCAATATTTTTGCATATCCAAGGTTCAGAAAGGTAGAATGGTCTCTGGGAACAATTGGAATGATCAACAGATCAAGGAAAATGATGGCTCCTTTGTAAGCACAAAGGGCATATCCAAATTCCAGAAATTTGGAATTAGGGTTTGAGAGGGTTTGAGATGATGCAAATGAGGTCTTGCCGACTGAAAAAGACATGAGCAAGGTTTTAAAAGGTTGAAATGACAAGAAATCTCAGAGTCATCCAACAAACTTAGGAGAAAGATTTTGAAAAATGAGTGCCAGGAAGGAATAAGAGCTCAAAAATTGATAACCCAATTTTGGGGCTGTTATAGCGACACACATTACTTGATTGTGCCATGTCCAGATGTATATGGGCTCTGTCCCGTGAGGAGCTTGTTCAACATATGTCCTCGAACAGAGATGAAAATGCAAAACGTTGGCTACACTACATGCTTGAAACTGTAACAGAGGATGAAATCACTATCATGATTGTAACCTTGTGGGCCATTTGGTCTGCTCGGTGCAAGGTGATACACGAAGGAATTTATCAAAGCCTCATGCCACGAACGGCTTCATCTTGATTTATCTCTCCAATATTCAGTTTTTGAAGAAAACATGCACTGGTTCGCCGGTTGTCCCTGTGATTAAGCCGACGACATGGATTCCACCCCCGGACCAGCATGTGAAAGTGAACGTTGATGCTGCAGTAGCAAGACATGGAGGGCTTGGGGCGGCCGCAACCATTTGTCGAGATAGCACAGGGATCTACCTGGGGTGTCCGCGGTAGTTTTTAGAAATACTGATGATCCAGAAGTACTGGAGACCTTGGCGATCCGGGATCCTCTTTCTCTCTCTGATGATATTTATGTCCACAAAATTGTTGTTGCTTCAAATTGTAAACAGGTGGTGGAAGCTACCAAGACGGGAACGTCGGCATCTTATGGAGCAATTGTACATGAAATAGTAGAACGATCTAAGTCTTTTTCCTCTTGTAGGATTAGCCATGAATTTTGAACCTCTAATGTAGAGGCTCACAAACTTGTAAAGCACGCTTTAATGTTGGGTATTGGCCGCCATGCTTGGTTAGGTCTACCCAGAGATCTTGTTTTCGTCCCTGTAAACCTTGTGACGGGTGAATAAAAAGCTTTGTGAGTTTGTCTCAAAAAAAGGTGATTGAGTAATTTATCACGATGGACGGTCCCTCACATAGCATTACCTCTTAATTGTCCACTTCCTGCCGCAGTTAGGGATAAAGACCGGACCAAAGGTATCCTACATATATAGTTTATCCCCACTATCTCAATTCTCTCAACATGCACACATGCCACATCACCACATATGCCATCTCATCACCTACTAATTATTTTCTCCAAACATGCATGGAAATGCTATTTATATTCTCTCCCAACATGCACACATCACAACCCACCCACATGCCACCTCATCAAATCACACTAATTATATTTCTCTCAACATACATGGGACATACTACATAGATTCTATATATATACATAGATTCTACATATAACTATGTCTTCTTTCCGTCTTAAAATAAGTGTCTATATTATATGGGCAATCCTGCCGCAACGCACGGGGTATTATCTAGTGAAATTATATGGGCAACCATTCTTCTTAGATAAGTTGTGCTTTCCTCTCAAGACACTGAAGGCTGTCATCTAACTGAATTTGCTTAGTTCATCATTGTAACTTCTTTTGGCCCTATTTCCACTACTACAGATTTGAATAACACTAACGACTAGATTGCATCATCACTTATGCGGGTTCAATGATGACATTGAGATCACGGACGGGCTAGTTGACCCGTTTGTGATAACTATCATCACAGACCACCTGACCTGTGATTGCTCCACAGAAGAGTGCTTCAATGGGAGTATTAACTGACCATCATCAGTCTAGAGGCCAGTTAATGATGTTTATTCTTGTTAGACGCAAACGGATGCAGTTCTAGCAGTCCAGTAGTACTACTCTAGCAGTAAAACCATGCTTCACAACCATACAAATCACAACATCGCATACACATATTTCCAATAATCCATTTCATATGCAGGTATACAAAATCTCTTACATCGCATTTCATGGGTTAGACATATAAACAATCTCATACATTGTGTAGGGTAGCCCCACATACAAACACTTTATTCGTAATCATAAGAAGCTAGTTTAGACATGAACCAAAAAATTATGAGTGTACTATAAAGCTCATCATCATCCTGGACACTGCCATGGCAGAAAAACATGGCAGCGATGCCGGGTTCAACGACCGCCCATGGCGTCTCAGGAGACCTGACAGCAGCCCGCAAACATCAAGCCTTGCATCGACTGTCATGCACCCAGACCACGAGCATGCGATGGCACCTGTATGCACATGACAACCACATGCCAACCACATGTCTGCAGGCACCTACTGCACGACGCATTCCATGGGGAGGGTGCGACCAAGGGTAGCGTACATCCGGTGATGCGGAGGGCAGGGGATGATGAGGTGGGCGATAGTGGAGGGCTGGGACATGCTTAAGTGTTAAGAGTGTGTGTGCGTGTACACGTGTGTGTGTGGGGGGGTGTATACACACACTTGAAGTCATCACCGACCGGCCTCCATAATTGGTCGTCTCATGATGATATTATAACACAGGCCGACTGCAAGCTTAATCCGTCAGTGTTCCTCTACCATAGAATTTTGTTTCTTCATTCCAAGTACCAATCCCATTTTGACATTTCTAATATGCCGGAGAAAAATGTCGACCGACAGGTGTCATGGAAACTCTAGTAGAAAAAAGGGCTTTGGTTGACTCCTGGGTAAGGGCATTAATCCCGGTTCACTCACGAACCGGGACCAAAGGGGGCATCAGTCCCGGTTCGTGAGCCCAGGGCGCCGGCCGGGCCTCGGGGGCCATTGGTCTCAGTTCATCTGACCCCTTTGGTCCCGGTTCCAGACACGAACCGGGACCAATGGGCCTCGCTCCTGGCCCACAACCTTTAGTCCCAGTTGGTGGCTAGAACGGTGACCAAATGTGGTCCTTTAATCTCGGTTTTAGCCACCAACCGGGAGTAAACAGTGTCCTATATATACCCCTGCCCCTGCCCGCGAGCAGAGCCATCGCTCTGTTTTTTGGCCGGCCGTGGGAGAGCTTTGTGGTGCTCTAGGTCACCTTCGATGCACATGAGGTTTTCGATGAAATGCCCGAGCAACTCTTAATCTTTCTCCCCTCGAGGCTCCTTGTCCAAGCTCCATTTTCCCCAAGATTTGTCTAGGTTTGGCGATACATACTTTCCCGTCCCCGTCCTCACCGCCATCGATCGCCCCCGCCGATCTCGTCGCCGACACCATCGTGGTGAGCCTCTTGTTCTTATCTTCTTTCTAAAAGAAAAAAGTTCTTACTTGTATGATTTAGATAGATACTTGTATAATTTTCTTACTTTTATTATTTTTTGTTATTATATAGTGCGATGGTTTTGGTATCCGCCTCTGTCGGCCCTCGTCCTATCTATGATTTAGATGTGGTATATATTATCTTTATAACTATTTGGTTCATTTAGTGTTTATGACAATTATGCCGAGCAACGTGTCAGAGATGTTTTTATCTAGGAGGTATGTGAACCGGAAGTTCCAACCAACCCTATTATCGAGAGGTTAAATTTAGTTGAAGAAGAAAACAATTACTTGAAGAAAAAATTGAAAAGAATTGAGGAGGAGAAGATGAGATTGGAGTTGCATGTTGCGGATGTCGTCGATGATCACAAGATCAAGATGGATGCAATGCGCTTGAAGATTAGAAATATTAGAAAATATGCCATTCACACCAAGGCTTGGTATCATTATGCCGTTGGATCAATTGTTACCTTAGTTGCGATTATGATCGCATTTGTTGCATTGAAATGTTTTACATAGTTTCAATGTATGGTTTAATTAGATGCTCTAGAGAGCTATATGTTGTTCAATGAGAACTATATATGTAAGAACTTTATGTATTTTTTTAGTAATAACTTTTGATAATATACTTCGGTTTTAATGTGATGATGGACTTCTATTAATTTGGTCACTTCTCTATTCATGATGTTCTGTAATGGTTTTTGACACGCTTAATTATATATAATGCACACAGATGAACCAACAATGGATGTACGGTGACAGACACACCTCCGACTACATTAAGGGCGTGCATAATTTTCTCGAATTGGCTGAGGCAAACAAGCAAAATGGTTTTATGTGTTGTCCATGCCCTAGATGTGAGAATACAAAGTCTTACTCTGACCGGAAAATCCTTCACACCCACCTGCTTGAGAAGGGTTTCATGCCATATTATAATGTTTGGACCAAGCACGGAGAAAGAGGGGTTATGATGGAAGACAACGAAGAAGAATATGATGACCACTATGTGCCCCCCGAATATGGTGATGCTGCAACGAGGGAAGGTAAAGATCAAGAGGAACCAGACGATGTGCCCGATGATGATCTTCGCCGGGTCATTGTTGATGCAAAGAGACAATGCGAAAGGGAAAAGGAGAAGTTGAAGTTCGATCACATGTTAGAGGATCACAAAAGGGGTTGTACCCAAATTGCGAAGATGGCAACACAAAGCTCGGTACCACACTGGAATTGTTGCAGTGGAAGGCAGACAATGGTGTATCTGACAACGGATTTGAGAAGCTACTGAAAATATTGAAGAAGAAGCTTCCAAAGGATAACGAATTGCTCGATAGTACGTACGGAGTAAAGAAGATTCTATGCCCTCTAGGATTGGAGGTGTAGAAGATACATGCATGCCCTAATGTCTACATCCTCTACCATGGTGCGTACGTGGATTTGAACGCATGCCTGGTATGCGGTGCATTGCGGTATAAGATCAGATGAGATGACCCTGGTGATGTTGAGGGCAAGCAGCCCAGGAAGAGGGTTCCTGCCAAGGTGATGTGGTATGCTCCTATAATACCACTGTTGAAACGTCTGTTCAGAAACAAAGAGCATGCCAAGTTGATGCGATGGCACAAAGAGGACCGTAAAAAGACGAGAAGTTGAGAGCACCCGCTAATGGGTCACAGTGGAGAAAATCAAGAGAAAGTGCGGGGTCTTTGCAGGTGACGCAAGGAACGTATGATTTGGTTTAAGCGTAGATGGCATAATCCTTTTGGGGAGCACAACAACAATCATAGCACCTGGCCCGCGACTCTATGTATCTATAACCTTCCTCCTTGGTTGTGCATGAAGCGGAAGGTCATTATGATGCCAGTTCTCATCCAAGGCCCTAAGCAACCCGACAACGACATTGATGTGTACCTAGGGCCACTAGTTGAAGAACTTTTACAGCCATGGAATGGAAAATGTATACGTGTGTGGGATGAGCAAGACCATCATGAATTTAACCTACATGCGTTGCTGTTTGTAACCATCAATGATTGGCCTGCTCTCAGTAACCTTCTAGGACAGACAAACAAGGGATACCATGCATGCACGCACTATTTAGATGACACTGAAAGTATATATTTGGACAAATGCAGGAATAATGTGTACCTGGGGCATCTTCGATTTCTTCCGACCAACCATCAATTTCGAAAGAAAGGCAAGCATTTCAAAGGCGAGGAAGATCACCGGAAGAAGCCCGTCATCTGTACTGCTGATCACATACTTGTTATGGTCAATGATTTACAAGTAATATTTGGAAAGGGTCCCGACGGACTATCTATTCCGAATGACTCTGAGGGATGCACACCCATGTGGAAGAAGAAATCTATATTTTGGGACCTACCCTACTGGAAATACCTAGAGGTCTGCTCTGTAATCGACGTGATGCACGTGATGAAGAATCTTTGCGTGAACCTGCTAGGCTTCTTGGGCGTGTATGGGGAGACAAAAGATACATGGGAGGCACGGGAGGACCAGCAACGTGTGCACGAAAAAGACGGCATGCCTCCAAAGAAGTATGAAGGTCCTGCCAGCTACGCTCTTACCAAAGAAGAGAAGGAAATCTTCTTTCAATGCCCACTTAATATGAAGGTCCTGTCTGGCTTCTCGTCAAATATAAAGGGAATAATAAATATGGCAGAGAAAAAGTTCCAGAACCTAAAGTCTTATGACTGCCACGTGATTATGATACAACTACTTCCGGTTGCATTGAGGGGGCTTCTACCAAAAAAAGTTCGATTAGCCATTGTGAAACTATTTGCATTCCTTAATGCAATCTCTCAGAAGGTGATCGATTCGGAAATCCTACCAAGGTTAAGGATTGAATTGGCGCAATGTCTTGTCAGTTTCGAGCTGGTGTTCCCACCATCCTTCTTCAATATCATGACGCACGTCCTAGTTCATCTAGTCGACGAGATTGCCATTCTGGGCCCTGTATTTCTACACAATATGTTCCCCTTTGAGAGGTTCACGGGTGTCTTAAATAAATATGTTCGTATCCGCTAGGCTAGAAGGAAGCATCTCCATGGGCCGACAAATAGAGGAGGTCATTGGGTTTTGTGTTGACTTCATTCCTGACCTTAAGCCGATTGGTCTCCCTCAATCGCGGTATGAGGGGACACTGACTAGAAAAGGCATGCTAGGAGGGGACTCAATAATATGTAGGGACGGACATTCTTGGTCTCAAGCACACTACACAGTTCTACATAATTCTACCTTGGTGACCCCGTATGCCAATGAACACAAGAATATTTTGCGCTCCAAACATCCGGAGCAGTGTGACGACTGGATTACATATGAACACGTCTCATGGGTGACTACACTGTTTCTAATGAGCTGTACTCGTTGGCGAGGCCACCATCTTCGACTGTATTGACTTACAAAGGGTATGAGATAAATGGGAATACATTTTAAAAGATCGCCCGAGATTAAAAGAGCACCAACCAATACAGTGGTGTCCGCTTTAATGCAGCAACCAAGAGGGGAAAGACCACATATTATGGTTACATAGTGGACATATGGGAACTTGACTATGGACATGATTTTAAGGTCCCGTTGTTTCAGTGCAAATGGGTCAATCCGTCAGGAGGCGGGGTACATGTAGACCCACAGGACGGAATGGCAACAGTGGATCTGAACAATCTTGAGTACACAGACGAACCATTCGTCCTAGCCAATGATGTGGCACAGGTTTCCTATGTGAAGGACATGTCTACCAACGCGAGAAAAAGAAAGATAAGGAAGCGAATACATCATACGATGAGCCAAAACGTCACATAGTTCTTTCAAGAAAAAGAGACATCGTTGGAGTGGAGGGCAAGACAGACATGTCTGAAGATTATGAAAAGTTTCATGAAATTCCTCCCTTCAAAGTCAAGGCTGACCCAAGCACCCTGTTAAACGATGAAGATTATCCATGGTTACGACGCAATAAGCAAAGGACACAAGCAAAGAAAAAGTGAAGACTATCACTGCAATTACATGTGAAGAAATGAAATGTCTTTTGTAACAGATGAATTATCGTATGAAACCCTGATACTTCGAAAGAGATTGTCCATTCTGTACACGAAGTGCATCCAGCTTTTCCTGTAACCCTCTCAACTTTTTAGAACATGCTATGTGGGTGAAATGATGACACCATGCCAACTTTCAACCTTTTCAGAGTTCATTTGTAGTGCTTTTTCAATTTCCAGGTCATTTAGCTTAAAAAATTAGTAAATGCATGAAAAATACCAAATGAAGTCAGAAAGGGTTGAAAATTCATGATGTGGCTTTGAATGGTGCATTTTGAACACACAAAAAATTTTGGAGTTCAAATAAGTTCAAAAAATGAAATCCCTTTGTAACAGATGATTTTACGTCCGAAACCCTGATACTTCGAAAGAGATTGTCCATTCTGTACATGAAGTGCATCTAGTTTTTGCCGTAACCCTCTCAACTTTTTAGAACATGCTATGTGGGTGAAATGATGATACCATGCCAACTTTCAAACTTTTCATAGTTCATTTGCAGTGCTTTTCAATTTCAAGGTCATTTAGCTTTAAAAATCAGTAAATGCATGAAAAATACCAAATGAAGTCAGAATGGGTTAAAGATTCATGATGTGGCTTTGAATGGTGCATTTTGAACACACAAAAAGTCTGGAGTTCAAATAAGTTCAAAAAAAAGAAATCCCTTTGTAATAGATGAGTTTTCGTCCGAAACCCTAATACTTTGAAAGAGATTGTTCATTTTGTACACGAAGTGCATCCAGTTTTTGATGTAACCCTCTCAACTTTTTAGCACATGCTATGTGGGTGAATTTATGATACCATGCCAACTTTCAACTTTTTCAGAGTTCATTTGTAGTGCTTTTCAATTACAAGGTCATTTAGCTCAAAGAATGAACTAATAACAAAAAGAATCAACTAGAAAACTTTTATGAAACTCTAATAGCAAAAATAATGAACTAAAAATAATCAATTAAAATATTCTATTATGATCAACTAAAACAAAACTATAATATTCTTCAATAGCAAAAAGAATGTACTAAAAAGCTTTTGTAAAACTCTAATAGCAAAAGGAATCATCTAAAAAGATTTTTATAAACCTCTAGTATTTTTGAAACTAAAATTATATGAAACTTATGCAAATAAAATTACCGAAGTATTTTCTGTTCAAAACATTAATAGCAAAAAGATTTTTCATAAAGATTTTTTTGATAGAAACTTTAATAGCAAACTAAATTACAAAATATGTTTTTTATTAAAACAAACACTGAAAATAACGTAAAAATAACCAAATTGAATATAATGATAAAACACAGTAATATTAAATAGCAGGAAAAAGAATCACTCAAAAATCTATTTCTATAGTAAAGTTATTCACAAACTAGTGATTCACACAAATTTAAAACAATTCAAATTTGAACTATTTAAATTTGAAAACTAATGGCACTAACAGAAAGTTTATAATTTTTGTGACCTAAAAGCAAAAAGAATTACTGAAAACTATAAGTATTTAGCTGTAAGAAAAAAATAAAGTAAAAAAGAAAACAAAAAAACTGGATTTTTTTAAAAATGCCTCCAACTGGGCCACCATGGCCTGAATATGACTAGAAAGCCAGCCAGCTAGTTGGGCTAGGATTTAGGATCGCAGCAGGCCCAGTAGGCCCACAGGCAGAGGAGTGTGCGATTAGGCCTGAAAGCATGCAGTCGAGAGGAGCCCGAGAGGGTTCGCGCAACAGCGCTTATAAACCACTCCCGAGCCCTCTCAGCTAGCGAGGTGGGACTAAACATTTGGCCCCGGGCAACAACACCCTTTCGTCTGCCACAAACCGGGACCAATACCCCCCTTTGGTCCTGGTTCGTGCCACCAACTGGGACCAAAGATCTCATTTTGTCAGCCCAAAGGGCGGAAACCAGAGACCTCTGGACCCGGTTGGTGGCACGAACCGGGACCAAAGGGGGGTATTGGTCCCGGTTGGTGCCACAAACCAGGACTAAAGGTGTGGGCATATAAGCCCACACTTAGCAAAATTTCACAATTTCATCGCTAGTTCACCCCGACGACGCCGAGCTCATCGACGCCGCCAGGCTGCCTGATGACCCACAAGTATAGGGGATCTATCGTAGTCCTTTCGATAAGTAAGAGTGTCGAATCCAACAAGGAGCAGAAGGAAATGATAAGCGGTTTCCAGCAAGGTATTCTTTGCAAGTACTGAAATAAGTGGTAACAGATAGTTTTGTGATAGGATAATTTGTAACGAGCAACAAGTAACAAAAGTAAATAAAGTGCAGCAAGGTGGCCCAATCCTTTATGTAGTAAAGGACAAGCCTGGACAAACTCTTATATAGAGAAAAGCGCTCCCGAGGACACATGGGAATATCGTCAAGCCAGTTTTCATCACATTCATATGATTCGCGTTCGGTACTTTGATAATTTGGTATGTGGGTGGACCGGTGCTTGGGTACTGTCCTTACTTGGAAAAGCATCCCACTTATGATTAACCTCTATTGCAAGCATCCGCAACTAAAACAAAAGTATTAAGGTAAACCTAACCATAGCATGAAACATATGGATCCAAATCAGCCCCTTACGAAGCAACGCATAAACTAGGGTTTAAGCTTCTGTCACTCTAGCAACCCATCATCTACTTATTACTTCCCAATGCCTTCCTCTAGGCCCAAATAATGATGAAGTGTTATGTAGTCAACGTTCACATAACACCACTAGAGGAGAGACAACATACATCTCATCAAAATATTGAACGAATACCAAATTCACATGACTACTAATAGCAAGACTTCTCCCATGTTCTCAAGAACAAACGTAACTACTAACAAAGCATATTCATGTTCATAATCAGAGGGGTATTAATATGCATATAGGATGTGAATATATGATCTTCCACCAAATAAACCAACTAGCATCAACTACAACGAGTAATTAACACTACTAGCAACCTACTCGTACCAATCCCGGACTTAGAGACAAGAATTGGATACAAGAGATGAACTAGGGTTTTGAGACGAGATGGTGTTGATGAAGATGTTGATGGAGATTGCCCTCTCCCGATGAGAGGAGCGTTGGTGATGACGATGGCGATGATTTCTCCCTCCCGGAGGGAAGTTTCCCTGGCAGAACAGCTCTGCCAGAGCCCTAGATTGGTTCCGCCAAGGTTCCGCCTTGTGGCGGCGGAGTTTCGTCCGAGAAGATGGCTTATGATTTTTTCCCATTGAAAGACTTTATATAACAGAAGATGGCCACCGGAGGGCCACCAGGGGGCCCACGACGTAGGGGGCGCGCCCAGGGGGGTAGGGCGCGCTCCCCACCCTCGTGGGCAGGGTATGCCCCCCTGGTGAACTTCTTGCGCTCAATATTTATTATATATTCTGAAAACGTATTCCGTGAATTTTCAGGACTTTTGGAGCTGTGCAGAATAGGTCTCTAATATTTGCTCCTTTTCCAGCCTAGAATCCCAGCTGCCGGCATTCTCCTCTTTATGTAAACCTTGTAAAATAAGAGAGAATAGGCATAAGTATTGTGACATAATGTGTAATAACAGCCCATAATGCAATAAATATCGATATAAAAGCATGGTGCAAAATGGACGTATCAACTCCCCCAAGCTTAGACCTCGCTTGTCCTCAAGCGAAAGCCAAAATCGAAAAATATGTCCAGATGTTTAGAGATAAAGGTGTCGATAAAAATAAAATACGGACACGAGGGCAGCATGATCATTCCTAGAACATCAACTTATATAATTCTTGTCATATGATCTCTTATGATAGAGTAATAATTCAATCACAATTTCAAGTATGAATCGTAAACTTCATTGAAAACTAACAAACTATAATCTCAGTCATTGGAGCAATTGAAATTTATCATAACATAGGAAAGAGTCAATATATATAAGAGCTTTTCAGCAAGTCCACATACTCAACTATCATATAGTCTTTCACAATTGCTGACACTCACGCAATACTTATGGGTATGGAGTTTTAATCGGACACAGAGAAAGATAGGGGCTTATAGTTTTGCTTCCCAATGTTTTACCTCAAGGGTAATGTCAACAATAATAGTTCATGAAAACTCACATCCGATTAGCCATATATACCAGGGTCTTTCCAACATACTGTGCTTGCCAAAGGATAAAATGTAAAAAGGAAGGGTGAAGATCACCATGACTCTTATGCAAGGTAGGAGATAAAAGTAAAAGATAGGCCCTTCGCAGAGGGAAGCAGAGGTTGTCATGCGCTTTTATGGTTGGATGCACAAAATCTTAATGCGAAAGAGCGTCACTTTATATTGCCACTTGTGATATGGACCTTTAGTATGCAGTCTGTCACTTTTATTTCTTCCATATCACACGATCGTATAAAGCTTATTTTCTCCCACACTAATAAGCCATACATATTTAGAGAGCAATTTTTATTGCTTGCACCGATGAAAACTTACTTGGAGGATCTTACTCAATCCATAGGTAGGTATGGTGGACTCTCATGGCAAAACTAGTTTAAGGGTATTTGAAAGCACAAGTAGTATCTCTACTTGGTGCGAATAATTTGGCTAGCATGAGGGGGAAAGGCAAGCTCAACCGTGTTGTCTTCCTTGTCCAATGTAATTTATCTCAGATGTAAGAAAACATAACCCATTATGTTATCTTCCTTGTCCAACGTCAACTCTTTAGCATGTCATATTTTAATGAGTGCTCACAATCATAAAAGATGTCCAAGATAGTGTATTTATATGTGAAGAACTATCTTTCTTTATTACTTCCTATTAATTGCAACGATGACCAAAACTATGTTTGTCAACTCTCAACAACTTTTATTCATCACAATTTTTCTATGTGAGCTCACTACTATCCATAAGATCCATATGATCTCTTTGTTTCTTTCTCATTTCTTTTATTCACTTAAGATCATGGCAAAATAATCAAGCCCTTGACTCAACACTAATCTTTATTGTATATAGCTGACGGAATCGATTACATAGAGGGATCATAAAGCAAAACTCAAAACTAGATCATGCCATAAACTTTATTCTACTAGAACAAGATATTACCAAAAGGATCGAACTAAGAAAAACGGTAAAGATAAAAGTGATGGTGATACGATACCGGGGCACTCCCCCAAGCTTGGCAGTTGCCAAGGGGAGTGCCCATACCCGATGCTCAGTTCTTCTTTGTTGGTGGAGAAGGTGATGGTTTTGTTGATGGCGTAGGTTTATTCCTTAATTTATGCTTGAGGACAGAGTTTTGGTCCCTTAGGTCATCGATCTCCTGCTCCAGGCTCAGTATCTTTTTGCATAGTTCCTGCTTGTTTTCCTTCAAGAGGTGAAAAGGGATAAACTCGATCTTAGGTTTCTTTACTCTATCCGGGAGGCTTGACTTTTTGAACTCCACATGCATGTCCACAGGTTGAGGTAATGGGACTTTGTCTTCTTCTGAGCTCATCTCCTCCCTTCCCTTGGGTTCATAGTCCTCTTCTTCTTCCGTAGTCCAACCACAATGCTCCACATCTCCATAGACCTTAGGATCTGCAAGGTAATCAGCCACATAGCTTTCTCCTTCCGAATCCTGGGACGACATGTTGCTCTAATCTGCAGCAGGACAGTCGAAACAAAAACAGAGAATATTTGTGTGATACGGGAGTCAAAACCCTCAGGAGATTATATAATGAATTTTTACCGACCAAAATACATAGCGTGTAAGAAAACGGAGTCCGAAAAGTGCACGAGGTGCCCACGAGGTAGGGGGGCGCGCCCAGGAGGGTGGGGCGCGCCCTCCACCCTCGTGGAGGCCTCGTGTCCTTCCCGGACTGCTTCTTATTCCAAAACAGAGAAATATTGCCTTCAAAACTATTTTGGAGTCGGTTTACTTACCGTACCACATACCTATTCCTTTTCGGAGTCTGAAACATTCCGGAAAGTGTCCCTTATGTATTCCTCCGGGGTTACGGTTTCAATAACATTGGTTTGAACATTTATGGGATTACCTGAGATATAATGTTTGATTCTTTGACCGTTCACCACCTTCGGATTTGTGCCTTCGAAGTTGTTGATTTTTATGGCACCGAAATGATAGACCTCCTCGATAACGTAAGGACCTTCCCATTTCGAGAGAAGTTTTTCTGCAAAAAAAAATCTTAAACGAGAGTTGTATAGCAATACATATCACCTACATTGAACTCACGCTTTTGTATCCTTTTATCATGCCATCTTTTAACTTTTTCTTTAAACAACTTGGCATTTTCGTAGGCTTGGGTTCTCCATTCATCGAGTGAGCTAATATCAAATAACCTCTTCTCACCGGCAAGTTTAAAATCATAATTGAGCTCTTTAATAGCCCAATATGCCTTGTGTTCTAGTTCGAGAGGTAAGTGACATGCTTTTCCATAAACCATTTTATACGGAGACATAACCATAGGATTTTTATATGCAGTTCTATAGGCCCATAATGCATCATCAAGTTTCTTGGACCAATTCTTTCTAGACCTATTGACAGTCTTTTGCAGAATTAATTTGAGTTCTCTATTACTCAATTCTACTTAACCACTAGACTGTTTGAGTTCTCTATTACTCAATTCTACTTAACCACTAGACTGGGGGTGATAATGGTATGCAATTCTATGATTAACATCATACTTAGCAAACATTTTACGGAAAGCACCATGAATAAAATGTGAACCACCATCGGTCATTAAATATCTAGGGACTCCAAATCTTGGAAAAATAACTTCTTTAAGCATTTTAATAGAGGTGTTATGATTAGCACTACTAGTTGGAATAACTTCTACCCACTTAGTAACGTAATTGATACGTCTCCAACGTATCTATACTTTTTGATTGCTCCATGTTATATATCTACTGTTTTGGACATTATTGGGCTTTATTATCCAATTTTATATTATTTTTGGGACTAACCTATTAACCGGAGGCCCAGCCCAGAATTGCTGTTTTTTGCCTATTTTAGGGTTTCGAAGAAAAGGAATATCAAACAGAGTCCAAATGGAATGAAACCTTCGGGAACGTGATTTTCTCAACGAACAAGACCCAGGAGACCTGGACCCTATGTCAAGACACAAAAGAGGAGGCCACGAGGTAGGGGGCGCGCCTACCCCCCAGGCGCGCCCTCCACCCTCGTGGGCCCCCTGTTGCTCCACTGACGTACTCCTTCCTCCTATATATACCTACGTACCCCCAAATGATCAGATACGGAGCCAAAACCCTAATTCCACCGCCGCAACTTTCTGTATCCATGAGATCCCATCTTAGGGCCTGTTCCGGAGCTCCACCGGAGGGGGCATCGATCACGGAGGGCTTCTACATCAACACCATAGCCCCTCCGATGAAGTGTGTGTAGTTCACCTCAGACCTATGGGTCCATAGTTAGTAGCTAGATGGCTTCTTCTATCTTTTTGGATCTCAATACAATGTTCTCCCCCTCTCTTGTGGAGATCTATTTGATGTAATCTTCTTTTTGCGGTGTGTTTGTTGAGACCGATGAATTGTGGGTTTATGATCAAGTCTATCTATGAACAGTATTTGAATCTTCTGTGAATTCTTTTATGTATGAATGGTTATCTTTGCAAGTCTCTTCGGATTATCAGTTTGGTTTGGCCTACTAGATTGATCTTTCTTGCAATGGGAGAAGTGCTTAGCTTTGAGTTCAATCTTGTAGTGTCCTTTCCTAGTGACAGTAGGGGCAGCAAGGCACGTATTGTATTGTTGCCATCGAGGATAACAAGATGGGGTTTTCATCATATTGCATGAGTTTATCCCTCTACATCATGTCATCTTGCTTAAGGCATTACTCTGTTTTCATGAACTTAATACTCTAGATGCATGCTGGATAGCGATCGATGAGTGGAGTAATAGTTGTAGATGCAGGCAGGAGTCGGTCTACTTGTCTCGGACGTGATGCATATATACATGATCATACCCAGATATTCTCATAACTATGCTCAATTCTGTCAATTGCTCAACAGTAATTCGTTCACCCACCGTAGAATACTTATGCTCTCGAGAGAAGCCACTAGTGAAACCTATGGCCCCCGGGTCTATCTTCATCATATTAATCTTCCAATACTTAGTTATTTCCTTTGCTTATTACTTTGCTTTTATTTTACTTTGCATCTTTATCATAAAAATACCAAAAAAATTATCTTATCATATCTATCAGATCTCACTCTCGTAAGTGGCCGTGTAGGGATTGACAACCCCTTATCGCGTTGGTTGTGAGGATTTATTTGTTTTGTGCAGGTACGAGGGACTCGCGCGTAGCCTCCTACTGGATTGATACCTTGGTTCTCAAAAACTGAGGGAAATACTTACGCTACTTTGCTGCATCATCCCTTCCTCTTCGGGGAAAACCAACGCAGTGCTCAAGAGGTAGCAGTAATCAACAACAACTAAAATATGTGTATAACCATTAGAGGAAGGAAAAGGTCCCATATAGTCAAAGCCTCAAACATCAAATGGTTCAATAACGAGTGAATAATTCATAGGCATTTCTTGACGTCTACTAATATTACCAATTCTTTGTCATTCATCACAAGATAAGAAAAACTTACGAGCATCCTTGAAGAGAGTAGGCCAATAAAAACCAGATTGCAATACCTTATGTGCAGTCCTATCTCCAGCATGGTGTCCTCCATAAGCTTCGGAGTGACACTTGCGTAGGATCTGTTCCTGTTCATGCTCAGGTACACAGCGTCTAATAACACCATCTACTCCTTCTTTATAAAGATGTGGGTCATCCCAAAAGTAATGCCTCAAATCATAGAAGAACTTTTTCTTTTGCTGGTATGTGAAACTAGGTGGTATAAACTTAGCAACAATGTAATTAGCATAATCAACATACCATGGAGCAGTATGAGAAGCATTTATGACATTTAATTGCTCATCAGGAAAGCTGTCATCAATAGGTAGTGGGTCATCAAGCACATTTTCTAACCTAGACATGTTGTCTGCAACGAGGTTCTCAGCTCCCTTTCTATCAACAATATGTAAGTCAAATTCTTGTAGCAAGAGAACCCATCTAATAAGTCTAGGTTTAGCATCTTTCTTTTCCATAAGATATTTAATAACAGCATGATCACTGTGAATAGTTACTTTAGAATCAACAATATAAGGTCTGAACTTATCACAAGCAAATACAACTGCTAAGAATTCTTTTTCAGTAGTGGCATAATTTCTTTGAGCATTGTCTAGGGTTTTACTAGCATATTGAATAACATTTAATTTCTTATCAACTCTTTGCCCTAGAACAGCACCTACAACATAATCACTAGCATCACACATAATTTCAAAGGGTAAATTCCAATGAGGTGGCTGAACAATAGGTGCAGAGATCAATGCTTTCTTAAGTACTTCAAATGCTTCTACACAATCATCATCAAAGATAAATGGTATATCTTTTTGTAATAAATTAGTCAGAGGCCGAGAAATCTTGGAGAAGTCCTTAATGAACCTCCTATAAAATCCGTGTGACCAAGGAAACTTCTTATACCTTTTATGTCCTTGGGACATGGTATCTTTTCAATAGCATCAACCTTGGCTTTATCAACTTCAATACCTCTTTCAGAAACTTTATGCCCCAAGACAATACCTTCATTAACCATAAAGTGGCACTTTTCCCAATTCAAGACAAGATTAGTTTCTTCACATCTCTACAAAACTCGATCAAGGTTGCTCAAGCAATCATCAAAAGAAGATCCATAGACGGAGAAATCGTCCATGAAAACCTCACAAATCTTTTCACAAAAGTCAGAGAATATAGCCATCATGCATCTTTGAAAGGTAGTAGGTGCATTACATAAACCAAAAGGCATACGTCTATAAGAAAAAGTACCAAAAGGGCAAGTAAAAGTAGTCTTTGATTAATCTTTGGCCGACACAGGTATTTGAGTGAAATCAGAATAACCATCTAGAAAGCAAAAATGTGTATGTTTGGATAATCTTTCTAGCATTTGATCAATAAAAGGTAAAGGGTAATGATCTTTTTTAGTGGCCTTATTTAATTTGCGGAAATCAGTTACCGTCCTATAACCTGTAATAATTCTTTGAGGAATAAATTCATCTTTATCATTAGGAACGACAGTAATACCTCCCTTCTTAGGGACACAATGGACATGACTTACCCACTGACTATCAACAACGGGATAGATTATACCCGCCTCAAGGAGCTTTAGTATTTCCTTTCTTACCACTTCTTTCATTTTAGGATTCGGCCGTCATTGATGATCAAGAACTGGTTTAGAATCTTCTTCCAAATTTATTTTATGTTGAAATAGAGTGGGACTAATGCCCTTAAGATCATCAAGAGAATACCCAATAGCAGCATGGTGCTTCTTCAGAGTTTTCAATAATCTCTCTTCCTCATGCTCTGAAAGGTTAGCACTAATAATAACAGGATATATCTTTTTCTAATCAAGATAAGCATATTTAAGAGTATCAGGCAACAGTTTAAGCACAAACACGGGATCACCCTTGGGTGGAGGAGGATCCCCTAGGATTTCAACAGGCAAATTGTGTTTCAGAATAGGTTCTTGTTTAAAGAATACTTCATCTATTTCCCTTCTTTCATTCATAAACATATCATTTTCATGGTCTAGCAAATATTGTTCTAAAGGATCACTAGGAGGTACGACAATAGAAACAAGACCAATAATTTCATCCTTACTAGGTAATTCTTCTTCACGGTGTTGTCTACTAAATTTAGAGAAATTAAATTCATGAGACATATCATCTAAATCGATAGTGACAACATATCTATGGTAGCATTAACAGTGTTTAAGAAGGGTCTACCAAATATAATGGGACAAAAGCTATCTTGTGGGGAACCAAGAACAAGAAAATCAGCAGGATATTTAGTTTTCCCACACAAGACTTCAACATCTCTAACAACTCCCATTGGTGAAATAGTATCTCTATTGGCAAGTTTAATTGTGACATCAATATCTTCTAACTCAACAGGTGCAATATCATGCATAATTTCTCTATATAGGCTAATAGGTATTGCACTAGCACTGGCACCCATATCACATAAACCATGATAACAACAATCTCCTATTTTAACAGAAATAAGAGGCATGCCTACCACAAGTCTAGGTTTATCTTTAGCACAAGGTTTAGCAATTATAGCAGTTTCATCATAGAAATAAACAACATTGCCATCAATATTATCAGCCAAGAGATCTTTAACAATAGCAATATCGGGTTCCACTTTAATTTGCTCAGAAGGTGTATAAGTTTTAATATTGCTTTTACGAACCACAGTTGAAGCTTTAGCATGATCCTTTATCCTAACAGGAAAAGTTGGTTTCTCAACATAAGCAGTAGGAACAATAGGATCATTATAAGTGACAGTCTTTTCTTCAACTTTAATTGGTGCAGCTACTTTTACTTCTATGGGAGGATGATATTTAAACCACTTCTCCTTGGGGAGATCAACATAAGTAGCAAAAGATTCACAGAAAGAAGCTACTATCTCAAAGTCAAGTCCATATTTAGTGCTAAATTTACGGAAAACATCGGTATCCATAAAAGATTTAACACAATCAAACTTAGGTGTCATACCTGACTCCTTACCTTCGTCGAGGTCCCAATCTTCAGAGTTGCATTTACTTCTTTCCAATAAATCCCATTTGAATTCCATAGTCTTCTTCATAAAAGAGCCAGCACAAGAAGTATCGAGCATGGTGCGATTGTTGTCAAAAAGCCGAGCATATAAATTTTGAATAATCATCTCTCTCTCTCGAGCTCATGATTGGGGCATGAATATAACATTGATTTAAGCCTCCCCCAAGCTTGAGCGATGCTTTCTCCTTTGCAAGGCCAAAAATTATATATATAATTGCGATCACGATGAACAAGATGCATAGGATAAAACTTCTGATGAAATTCCAATTTCAATCGTTTGTAGTTCCATGACCCCATATCATCACATAGCCTATACCATGTCGATGCATCTCCCTTCAAAGATAAAAGGAAGACCTTCTTCTTAACAACATCTCCGAGTACACCCGCAAGCTTAAATAGTCCACAAACTTCATCCACATATATTAGATGCTCATCATGATGCTTTGTTCCATCTCCTACAAAAGGATTAGCGAGCAGTTTTTCTATCATACCCGAAAGAAGTAAATCCATACAATCGGTATCCATAAAAGATTTAACACAATCAAACTTAGGTGTCATACCTGACTCCTTACCTTCGTCGAGGTCCCAATCTTCAGAGTTGCATTTACTTCTTTCCAATAAATCCCATTTGAATTCCATAGTCTTCTTCATAAAAGAGCCAGCACAAGAAGTATCGAGCATGGTGCGATTGTTGTCAGAAAGCCGAGCATATAAATTTTGAATAATCATCTCTCTCTCTCTCGAGCTCATGATTGGGGCATGAATATAACATTGATTTAAGCATCCCCCAAGCTTGAGCGATGCTTTCTCCTTCGCAAGGCCAAAAATTATATATATAATTGCGATCACGATGAACAAGATGCATAGGATAAAACTTCTGATGAAATTCCAATTTCAATCGTTTGTAGTTCCATGACCCCATATTATCACATAGTCTATACCATGTCGATGCATCTCCCTTCAAAGATAAAAGGAAGACCTTCTTCTTAACAACATCTCCGAGTACACCCGCAAGCTTACATAGTCCACAAACTTCATCCACATATATTAGATGCTCATCAGGATGCTTTATTCCATCTCCTACAAAAGGATTAGCCAACAGTTTTTCTATCATACCCGAAGGAATTTCAAAGCAGACATTTCCATTTTCAGTAGGTTCAGTAGGTTGAGGAGCAACTCTTTTATCTACTGGTCGGGGTGAAGATACCCCGAACAAGCCCCTCAAAGGATTACTTTCCATAGTAACAAATGACAGTAAATTTCAGCACACTATATAAAATTTTCCTTACCAAATTCCACCTACCAAAGGCGCTTCACTCCCCAGCAACGGCGCCAGAAAAGAGTCTTGATGAACCACAAGTATAGGGGATCTATCATAGTCCTTTCGATAAGTAAGAGTGTCGAACCCAGCGAGGAGCAGAAGGAAATGATAAGCGGTTTCCAGCAAGGTATTCTCTGCAAGTACTGAAATAAGTGGTAACAGATAGTTTGGTGATAAGATAATTTGTAACGAGCAACAAGTAACAAAAGTAAATAAAGTGCAGCAAGGTGGCCCAATCTTTTTGTAGAAAAGGACAAGCCTGGACAAACTCTTATATAGAGAAAAGCGCTCCCGAGGGCACATGGGAATATCTTCAAGCTAGTTTTCATCACGTTCATATGATTCGTGTTCGGTACTTTGCTAATTTGGTATGTGCATGGACCGGTCCTTGGGTACTGTCCTTACTTGGAGAAGCATCCCACTTATGATTAACCTCTATTGCAAGCATCCGCAACTACAACAAAAGTATTAAGGTAAACCTAACCATAGCATGAAACATATGGATCCAAATCAGCCCCTTACGAAGCAACGCATAAACTTGGGTTTAAACTTCTGTCACTCAAGCAACCCATCATCTACTTATTACTTCCCAATGCCTTCCTCTAGGCCCAAATAATGGTGAAGTGTTATGTAGTCGATGTTCACATAACACCACTAGAGGAGAGACAACATACATCTCATCAAAATATCGAACGAATACCAAATTCACATGACTACTAATAGCAAGACTTCTCCCATGTCCTTAGGAAAAAACGTAACTACTCACAAAGCATATTCATGTTCATAATTAGAGGGGTATTAGTATGCATATAGGATCTGAACATACGATCTTCAACCAAATAAACCAACTAGCATCAACTACAAGGAGTAATTGATACTACTAGCAACCTACTAGTACCAATCCCGGACTTAGAGACAAGAATTGGATACAAGAGATGATCTAGGGTTTTGAGAGGAGATGGTGCTGATGAAGATGTTGATGGAGATTGCCCTCTCCCGATGAGAGGAGCGTTGGTGATGACGATGGCGATGATTTCCCCCTCCCGGAGGGAAGTTTCCCAAGCAGAAGAGCTCCGCCAGAGCCCTGGATTGGTTCCGCCTCGTGGCGGGGGAGTTTCGTCCGAGAAGATGGCTTATGATTTTTTCCCATCAAAAGACTTTATATAACAGAAGATGGCCACCGGAGGGCCACCAGGGGGCCCACGAGGTAGGGGGGCGCGCCTAGGGGGTAGGGCGTGCCCCCACCCTCGTGGGCAGGGTGTGGCCCCCCTGGTGAACTTCTTACGCTCAATATTTATTATATATTCTGAAAACGTCTTCCGTGAAGTTTCAGGACTTTTGGAGCTGTGGAGAATAGGTCTCTAATATTTGCTCCTTTTCCAGCCCAGAATCACAGCTGCCGGCACTCTCCCTCTTTATGTAAACCTTGTAAAATAAGAGAGAATATGCATAAGTATTGTGACATAATGTGTAATAACAGCCCATAATGCAATAAATATCGATATAAAAGCATGATGCAAAATGGACGTATCACTGCCCCAACACCGTCCGCTGCCCCGCCGTCGTCGTCGCCGCACCCCTGCCCCGTCGTCACCGTCGTTGTCCCCGAGCCCGGCCCTGCCCCGCCCCGAGCCCGCGCCCCTACCCCACCCCCGAGCGTGCCCGGCCGTGCCCCTGCCCTAGCCCGCCCCCACCGTCATCATCACCAGCGCCCTTGCCGCCCCCACCGTCGTCGTC
>NC_041388.1:562934197-562957086 GCF_002162155.2 Triticum dicoccoides | reverse complement strand
CGTCCCCGAGCCCGACCCTGCCCCACCCCCGAGCGCGGCAGGTCGCGCCCCTGCCCCGGCCCACACCCGCCATCGCCGTCGCCGTCGCCACCCCCACCGTCATCATCGCCGGCCACGCCCGCTGTGAGCCACCGCCACCCCGGCTCGCTGCATTATGATTATATATATATATGTTGATTTTTTTGTTCATATATAATGTATGTATGTGGCTATATGTATGTATGGATGGATGTATATATGATGTTTTTTTGTTCCATAGCATTTTTTTTGTTCATATATGTATTTTCTGTTCAAATATGTGGCTATATGTATTTTTTTGTTCATAGCATTTTTTTCATGTATGTATGTGTCTATGAATGTATGGATGGATAGCATTTTTTAGTTCATAGAATATTTTTTGTTCAAATGTTCATAAGTTAAAATGAGGGGTGAGCGTCGTTGTCGATCTACACCCTCCCCGATAACTTCGACATGAGGGGGGGGGGGAACGTCGGACATGCATGAGAGAGAGGCGGTCCGCTTGTCGGACATGTCATGTGGATTTTTTTGTTCATATAGAAAACTCCGGTAACTTAGACATGAGGGGGGACGTCGATCAACCCCCTATCGCCCAACCAACTCTCAAGGCCACCCAAACCTTAGAAAAAAGCATTGTCGATCTCCTACCCCTCCCGCTCCTACCCGACAAACTCTCGGGGCCACCCAAATCCCTAGAAAAAACTCCGGTAACTTCGACATGAGGGGGGACATTGATCAACCCCCTCTCGCCTGACCAACTCTAGAGTCCACCCAGACCGGGACTGAAAAAGTGTTGTCGAGGCCACCCCAAACCATAGAGAGTTGTCGAGGCCACCCCAAACCCTAGAAGAGTTGTCGATCTAACCCCTCCCGCCCCTACCCGTAATTGTTATGTTCATAGCAATTATTTTCCGCAAAGTGTCCTCTTCTGAAAGTATAACCCCGATAACTTTGACATGAGGGGGGACATCAGACATGCATGAGAGAGGCGGTCCGCTTGCCCGACCAACTCTCGTGGCCACTCAAGCCATAGACGAAGAAAGAGCATTGTCGATCTACCCCCGCCCAGCCCTATCGTTAATTGTTATGTTCATTATTGTCATTAGCTAGGTATATGTTTGTGCATATGATTCCTTATTGTGATTAGCTAGCTAGGCGTATGTTTGCCACTAATATATCCATATCTCATGTTTGTTTATTGCCATGTTGTAATATTTGTAGAAACTATGGAAAGAGACTTGGAACAAGAACAATTGTTGGGGGATATAATCCTCAGCTGAGGTGATCCCTTTTCATTTCTCAACGGCACCGATGGTCAGGAAGGAGAGGATGACGGCTCCGGTGATCGAACAATGGAGGAGGAAGGAGATGATCATGACGGCTCTGGTGACTGAATGGCGGAGAAAGAAGGAGACCATGATGACGGCTGCGGTGACCGAACGGAGGAGGGAGCTGTTGCAAAGTCTGGCGAGGTATATATATTAATTAAGCCTGTGCTAACTAACTGATGCATTAATTGTTTTGGTATGTACTTATATTAACACTTCTTTCTTCTTTTATAGCCCTCCGGATCGATCCAAACTTCCATAAAGAGATGAGGCCCGAAGAAAAGGTTGTTCTAGGATGAAAGGTTCACGATCACAGAAATCGCGGACGATGGCCAACCGATTGAACCCAAGCGGACCAAGGATGCATTTGTTGGTCAGTGCAGAGCTATTGTTAGGGACAACATCCCAATCAGCATCCAATAATGGAATAAGAGCAAGGACGACCCTGAAGTTTCTTATGTACAGGATAGACAGAAAGATGATCTTTGGATCTCGTTGAAGGCAAATTTCACGCTACCACCAGAGGAGGATCCGAATAAGCCAATTATAGAGGCACAGGTTAAGGCGTTTGCTCTTAAGAAGATGGCAGATCTATTCAGGAACTGGAAGACAGAGTTTAACACAAAGTTTGTCAACAAAAGGAAGACTCTAGAATTCACCGGCCGACATGAGAAGATAAGAGATCACTGGCCCGCATTTGTGGCCTAAAGAATTCGGAGAAGGGTAAGAAAAGGTCAGAGACAAACAAGAAAATGCTGCAAAGAAGAAGTATCACCATCACACGGGGTCATGTGGCTAATACAAAGCCCGGCCGTCGTGGGACAAAGCTGAGCATGACCTGCTTGCTAAAGGGGTCCAACCAGCGACATTGAACTGGCTAGACCATTCAAGGACTTGGTTCTTCGGGGTTGGGGGAACTTCGGACCCAGAAACAGGGTAGTTTCGTTGGACGGACGAGCAACTTGCAGTACCCATCAAGATGCTTCATGATTATACCACCGCAGTGCAGGAAGGGACGTTCATTCCCGACAGAGAGAAGGACGAGCTGACTGAGGCCCTCGGGAATCCTGAGCACGCTGGATGAACACGAGGCACACTAGGCTCTGTTCCGTGGGTGGTTGGGTTTCCTAGCGTAAGCAG
This sequence comes from Triticum dicoccoides, assembly GCF_002162155.2. NCBI lineage: Eukaryota > Viridiplantae > Streptophyta > Magnoliopsida > Poales > Poaceae > Triticum > Triticum dicoccoides. The sequence goes on along the minus strand of NC_041388.1, from coordinate 562,954,600 downwards.
TTATAGAAGCCAAGAGAGAAAGAGGAAAGTGGAGCTGAGCGAAATGAAGAAGCTCAATGCAAGAATAGCGAAGCTAGAGGAACTTGCAGCTGCTGGCCAACCATCTCAGTGGCACGAAGCTACCCCAGAAGCTATCCCACCATCTCAGCAGAGAAGTAGTGTGGCTTCCACGGAGCTCGTTCAGCCTGATTTCTCGGCTCCTCGCTACCCCGTGGATTCTATCATGGAGGCTCAACATTGCGAGCTTATGACAACATGGCAGAACCTGACTTTGAAGGCGGCTGTCGCTCTGTTGCACCTCCTCAAGATAACGGAAGTTTTCACTGCTGTACGATTCCACATGGCTATGCTGTTGTGACGGTGGATGAAATAATGGAGGGATTTGTGGAGCTGGAGTTTGACCACCCTACAGGTGAAGCGGAGAATCAGCTGGTTTCACTAGTAGAAAATAGGACTTTGGTCACGGGGCAATATTCACATTAGTCCCGGTTCAGTCACGAACCGGGACTAATGTGAGCATTGGTCCCGGTTCATGCCGCTAAGGCTTTAGTCCCGGTTCACCCGAGCCCTTTAGTCCCGGTTTGAGACACGAACCGGGACTAAAGGGTGCGATGCCCTTTAGTCCCGGTTTATGTCTCAAACCGAGACTAAAGGTCCCATTTTCAAACTCTACCCCCTGGTGGATCGCCTTTTTTGTTTTGAAAAAATCAAAAGAAAATGATAAAAACTTCAAAAAATAAAATCCTTCGAGAGGTAGTTATATTACTACATCTACTAGTTGGGAAAATTTAAAAACTTAAATTTGGACATGTTTTGCAAAAAAATGTAGAGAAAATGTAAAACGGCTATAACTTTTGCATACGATGTCGGAAAAAAGTATAATATATCAAAATGTTTGGAATGAAAATCCGCATCTGATGGAGACCGCCTACGGCCTGTTTGCAAATTTTTAGAATCCTCAGATTCTAAAAGGAAAAAAAGTTATGCTCAAATTTCATTTTTTTTGAATTTTTGTTAAATCTGGTCAAACTATGGTCAAACTACTTATTCAAGAAGTATTAGTGTTACTGAATAATTATTCAAGAATATTAGTGTTACTAAATAATTATTTCAGTTATTTGAATTTTGGTCAACTATGGTCAAACTGTGGTCAAACTGTGGTCAAACTATGGTCAAACTACTTATTCAAGAAATATTAGTGCTACTAAATAATTATTGATTTTTAGAACAATAGTTTCAAACTCAAACAGTGAAATGTGTGACTTCATGCTCAAGCTAAATTCCTGAGGGTTAATAGGATTGACATCTTACTATTGTTAGGAAAACAACAAGTGCAGACTTGGAAACGAGGGAGAATAGAACCCGGAAGTTAAGCGTGCTCAAGCTGGAGTAGTGAGAGGATGGGTGACCGTTCGGGAAGTTAGATGATTTGGAATGATGAGGGATGATTAGAGATTAAAGGTTAAATTGAGCAGTGATGAGGGGTGATTAGAGATTAGAGGTTAAAATAATTCAGAAGAAATTTGAAATTAAAAAAATTCAAATTTTTTTTCAAAAAAAATCATAAAGTTTTCTTTAGTACCGGTTGGTGTTACCAACCGGGACTAAAGGTGGACCTCCAGGCAGCGGCCACGTGGAGGGCCTTTAGTCCCGGTTCCAGTTAGAACCGGGACTAAAGGCGGAGGCTTTAGTACCGACCCTTTAGTCCCGGTTCCAGAACCGGGACTAAAGGCCCTTTATGAACCGGGACTAAAGGCCCTTTTTCTACTAGTGTTTATGCTTTGAGGAGTACATGTCTATGGAGGAAGGAGTACATCAAGATTCCAAACTGGATGCCTCGTCCTCCTCCTCCTCCTCCTCCGAGTCAGGGCACTCTGCCTCCTCCTCTTCCTCCCGCGAGTGATCTGGGCACACCGCCTCCTCCGGCGCGTGAGGGAACCCCGCCTCCTCCTCCGCCTCCACCGGCGCGTGAGAGCACTCTGCCTCCTCCTCCGCCTCCTCCGGCGCGTCGGAGCACTCCGCCTCCTCCTCCGCCTCGTCAGCAAAGGCGAAAGAGAGAAGCCGCCGCTCCGGCAGCTAGCAGTACAAGCAGAGGCGGGAAGCAATTCAAATATGGTCCAAGTCTTAAGGCTTTGGAAAAGTTACCATATGAGAGGACCGAGAAGGAAAACGGGGAAATCTGTGCTGCCCAAGTGAGGGACTTTTTTGCAAAGAAATCTCCTCCTCCGAAAGAGATGCTAAATCCGGTGAAAGTGAAGTGCACTATCGATGCCCTGAAGCGACCACCACCGCCTCCGCCGGATTCCAACTATGTCCGCTGTCTTAAAAAGACATATGAAGATGCGCGGCGGTTGGTTAGTACTTCCAGTGATGCAAGGTTAGCAGAACGAAGAAGTGGGAAAAATTCCCCAGCTCAACGAACAGGCGAACCAATCGTGCCCCCCGCTCAAGGTGTCTAGCGATATCGTCTCTAATCATCTAGGGCTATTGCCCGGTACCAATCCCGCTGATTACCTGAGCGATGATGTAGAGTGTGAAATGATGGAGGTGGATAGCTTCAGATACCAGTACGGGCAACATCTCGTCAAACCTGATCATCCACCTCTAACAACGATGATGCGAAGATTGCATGAATGGTACATGAAAACCTGTAGCGAGTCTGGGAAGGATAGTTTGCTACTGAGAATTAAAGAGGAGCAAGACCTCATTGGAACTAAGCTGTTTCCTGTTGAATTTGTGGAGTTATTCCAGTTATACAATCAATTGGCCCTCGACAAACAACTCATGACTTGCTACTGTCTGTAAGTATTACTTCTGCAATTAAGTCTCTATATATGTAGTGACACCCTTCTTTAAATTAGATCTGGCATATGCGGGATGAACTCCTACCACATGATCGCATGCGAGAAATTCAAGAGGAATTGGCGGGATTCTTTCTTGACCACGTCATACATAAAGCCGGAGAATACCATGTGGAAATTGATATAGACTTTAGATGTTAGGGATTGTAAGAGATCTTATATTGTATATATGTAGCTAGTAGCGTCAGATAGATATACGAAAACTTGTTGTTCGACCAATCTCTCAGAGAAAGAGGGGTCACTTCTCTCCGTATATGTTCATGACGATCTTGTGTACTTAATGGTTCCTTCATTTGCTTACTAGCTAGTGTGTCGAGTTCTCTCTATACGTATAGTAGCTAGTGTCGACTAAGCACGGAGATAAAGAGAGGTCACTTCTCTCTATTAGCTAGCGAACACAATATGAAACCCCTAAATTAACCCTCCAAAACCCCTAAACCCCCCTTTCAAAAAATAAAATAAAAACCCCAGCTCCTACCAGCTGCTGGCGCGTGGATGCCTTTTGGTTCCGGTTGGTGTTACCAACCGGGACTAAAGGTCCTCCTGCCTGGACGCCCTGCAACGGCCACGTGGAGCCCCTTCTGTCCCGGTTCGTAAGCGAATCAGGATTAAAGGTTTTGGGCTTTAGTCCCGATTTCAGAATCAGGGCTAAAGGGCCTCTGGAATCGGGATAAATGGGCCGTTTTCTACTAGTGAAAATGCACACTAAGAGCCAACCAACGCATGCTTGTTGGGAACGCACGGATTGGTAGCCGAACAATGTTGCTGGTAATGATGAGGCATGGATGGGTTAATACTTCGTTTCACATACTTCTCTCCATGGGAAAAAGAGGCTGATGTTTGATTAGACAACAATGGCCATCATCTAGGGGGGGATTAAGTAATAGAATCGACGAGCAAATTTTGACATCAATCTGTGATGAACTTTCGACCTCCGGATGGCTTTGGAGGACAACATCACTGACCGACAAAATTTTAACCTGTCTGTGTTAACAATCATGGATGACCCGCACGGTCTTAACACTGACGCGCCGACGCTGGCCTGTCGGTGATGACCCTCATCAGTTACTCATGGCCATATGCCGGCCAGTGATGAGGGGTTAGTCGTATGTCGATAGGTAGTAATGTTCGAGACTACAACTGAGATTATGATGGCAGAAGGGACAATCCCAAGATCAAGTTTTGAGGTCATTTCCAAGGTAACCTGCTAGAGCAGTGCCACATGCACATGCCCGCATAATGTAGATTAGATGCAATCGTCAAAGTCACAAACTACAAAAGTTCTTGAGGCACAACTACTGGCTAAAAGACAGGTGAAGCTGGGTTATGAGATACAGTCAACATCTCGAGGAAGCAGCAAAGAGGAAAACATGTAGGTGATCATCAAAACAAAATAAGAGACGGAGGAAGTCAGAAAGAAGCAAGAGTTGATTGGTCATATTCTCTAGCTTCTGGTACGCAAATGCCTAGGGTAAACCCCCTTCTTAAATCTCCATCGAAATGGTGATTCTATTGGTGAACTTGTCGTTTCCTGAGCTCTTAGATATATGTCATAATTTTGTGTGTAAACACATTTTGTAACTTAATTCTTTATGAGATTATGTAATAATTTGAGTAACTTTATAGACCATTTCTCCAAAATTATTGCATGTGCTCGATATATATATATATATATATATATATATATATATATATATATATATATATATATATATATATATATATATATATATATATATATATATATATATATATATATGGGCTACTAAATAATGGACCGTTCTAGCACGTTGGCCGAAACGGGAAATTGGACGAAACAAAATTGGGCCTCTAGTGGCCGCAGCATGTCAGCGAACTCATCTTGCCGTCGAGGGAATGTGACCGAGAGAGACTTTGTCAAGTCTTCTTGCCAACCGATGCCCAAGTGATCCTATCTATCGCTCTATGCACAAGACAACTTGACGATTTTTGGTCTTGGGTGCACGAATGAAATGGCATCTTCTCGGTGCGTTCGGTGTATCGCATGTTGATTTCTACAAAGATCCATCGAGAAGCATGGTTGGAAGGACGCACTGACAACTCTAATGCTTATGGGGAGATGAAAGCATGGACAAAAATGTGGAAAATTGATGTCCCTTCCAAGATTAAAATCTTTCTCTGGAGGCTAGCTTAGCAATCTTTTCCTATGGCAGATTTGTTACACCACCGAAATATGTCAACTCAAGTAGTGTGTGGACCATGTGGGACACCGAATTCTTGGCGACACTTTTTGATTGAGTGTAACATGGCATGTTGCGTTTGGGCGCTTGAGGACGAAGACTTGATGAAAGTAATGATGCAGATCAGAGAACTTGACGTGAAGCGATTAATATTTTCCGCTGGCCACCCGTACCGAGGATGACACGGCAGGGTACACGAGCCAAACATCGTCTCGCACGCGGTCATCGTCTTCCATCAACGAGGTGCAGGAGGCCAGGTTCAAGTGCGAGTACTGCCCGCGCAGGTTCACGACCGTGCAGGGGCGGTCCGGGCACCAGACGGTGCACAGGCACCTGTGGGCGCCAGACGGCCCTTTCAAGAAGAAGGCACGCATAGACCCTCCTCCCGCTTGGTCGTCGGCACCCTTCTGGGCATCATCATCGGACATCACCGCCTTGGGCAGAGCTCTCCTCCATGAGAACCTGTTTGCCGCCCACTACTACCCCTCGGCCCCCTTCGTGCCTCCTTCAATGTAGTGGCAATGGCAGACTGGTACCAGCCTTGCTCCAACTCAACCGCCATCTGCTCTATCGGCGCGTGTGGCCGGCGGCAAACAGGTTCACCTTGGACACCAGCAAGGCGTAGATCACCGTGGACACCAGCAAGGCGTAGATCAGGAAGAGACTTCAGACGGGATTGATCTGACCCAGAGGCTCTAGAATTAGGGGTTGGGTTCTGAAGTGAGTCAGCAAATGTTTCCCTGTGATTGTTCGAATAAGCTACACTTGATCGTATTTCCCTGTGATTTATGGCTGCCTATCTAAGGCAAATTGCAATTGGGCCATGTACCGAGTGATTTGTTTGTCTTCATCAAAGTGTAATTCAAGTATTCAGCAAAGGTGGTTATCTGGATGGGATTTCTTCTAAGATTTTCGTTGTGTACTTATCCAATAAGGGAGTTTTACAACGAAGTTGGTATATGCGATCTTATCATTTATATATTTAACACGTTTCCAGGATTTTCGTTGTGTTTGGCTTCGTGACATCACCATCACAAAATTTCATGATTTCCAAAACACATCAGGGATAGAGATTGGATCTAACTATTCCCTCTTGATAAGGGTATATACTTTTTGCTCTCAGGCTCCTTGGAGCCTGAAACAGTGAAAAATTAGAACAAATTATAAACTTCCTATGTTTCAAAAAAATAAAACAAAAATAAATCTGAAGATAAATACACAAGTACTTATAGATATATACCAGATTTGTGTGAAATTTCATCACGAAATACCTTTTGACGTGAGCTGTATAAAATACAAAATCTTGTACTTTTATAGTGAATAGTACATGTGCTTTAGGTGAATGCTAATTGGTCGCGATAGATTGTGAGAGATGACAATAACCGACTTAGAGCCTCACCAACAGTCCCCATGAAAAACTCTCCCTAAATATGGTTCTACAGGATGTCCATATAATCTAGGGGAGGTTGACAGGTAAGCTGCTTTTGTAGTTTCTGTAAAAATCTTCCCGTAAAATTATCATGGCAACCATTCTTCTTAGATAAGTTGTGCTTTCCTCTCAACACACCAAAGGCTGTTATCTAACTAAATTTGCTTAGTTCATAATCTTAACTTCTTTTGGCCCTATTTCCACTACTACAGATCTGAATAACACTAAAGACCAGATTGCATCATCACTTACGCGGGTTCAACGATGACATTGAGATAACGGTCAGGCTAGTTGACCCGTTTGTGATAACTATCATCACAGACCACCTGACCTGTGATTGCTCCACAGAAGAGTGCTTCAACGAGAGTATTAACTGACCATCATTAGTCTAGAGGCCAGTCAATGATGTTTATTCTTGTTAGACGCAAACGGATGCACTGCTAGCAGTCCAGTAGTACTACTGCTAGCAGTAAAACCATGCTTCACAACCATACAAATCACAATATTGCATACACATATTTCAAATAATCCATTTCATATGCACATATACAAAATCTCTTACATCGCATTTCATGGGTTAGACATACAAACAATATCATACATTGTGTATGGTTGCCCCACATACAAACAATTTATTCGTAATCATAAGAAGCTAGTTTAGACATGAACCAAAAAATTATGAGTGTACTATAAAGCTCATCATCATCCTGGACACTGCCATGGAAGGAAAACATGGCAGCGATGCCGGGTTCAACGACCGCCCATGGCATCTCAGGAGACCTGACAGCACCCCACAAACACCAAGCCTTGCATCGGCTGTCACGCGCCCAGACGACGAGCATGCAATGGCACCTATACGCACAGGCCAACCACATGCATGCACGCACAGGCCAACCACATGCCCGCGGGCACCTACTGCACGACGCATCCACGGGGAGGGTGTGACTAAGGGTAGCGTACATCCGGTGATGCGGAGGGCAGGGGACGATGAGGTGGGCGGCAGTGGAGGGCTGGGACATGGTTAAGTGTTAAGAGTGTGTGTGTGCGTGCGCACGTGTGTGTGTGTGTGTGTGGGGGGGGTGTATACACACATTTGAAGTCATCACCGACCGGCCTCCATAATTGGCCGTCCGATGATGATATTATAACATAGACCGACTGCAAGCTTAATCTGTCATTGTTGCTTTGCCATAGAATTTTGTTTCTTCATTCCCAGTACCAATCCCATTTTGACATTTCTAATATGCTGGAGAAAAATGTCGACCGACAGGTGTCATGGAAACACTAGTAGAAAACAGGGCTTTGGTTGACTCATGGGTAAGGGCATTAATCCCGGTTCACTCACGGACCAGGACCAAAGGGGGCATCAGTCCCGGTTCGTGAGGCCAGGGCACCGGCCGGGCCTCGGGGGCCATTGGTCCCGGTTCATCTGACCCCTTTGGTCCCGGTTCCAGACACGAACCGGGACCAATGGGCCTCGCTCCTGGCCCACAACCTTTAGTCCCAGTTGGTGGCTGGAACAGTGACCAAACGTGGTCCTTTAGTCCCGGTTTTAGCCACCAATTAGGACTAAACAGTGGCCTATATATACCCTTGCCCCTGCCCGCGAGCAAAGCCATCGCTCTGTTTTTTGGGCGGTCGTGGGAGAGCATTGTGCGGCTCTAGGTCACCTCCGATGCACATGAGGTGTTCGATGAAATGCCCGAGCCACACTTAAGCTTTCTCCTCTTGAAGCTCCTTGTCCAAGCTCCATTTTCCCCAAGATTTGTCTAGGTTTGGCGGTCCATACTTTCCCGTCCCCGTCCTCACCGCCGTCGATCGCCCCCGCCGATCTCGTCGCCGACACCACCGTGGCGAGCCACTTGTTCTTATCTTCTTTCTAAAAGAAAAAAGTTCTTACTTGTATGATTTAGATAGATACTTGTATAATTTTCTTACTTTTATTATTTTTTGTTATTATATAGTGCGATGGTTTTGGTATCCGCCTCTGTCAGCCCTCGTCCTGTCTATAATTCAGATGTGGTATATATTATCTTTATAACTATTTGGTTCATTTAGTGTTTATGACAATTATGCCGAGCAACGTGACAGAGATGTTTTTATCTAGGAGGTATGTGATCCGGAAATTCCAACTGACCCTATTATTGAGAGGTTAAATTTAGTTGAAGAAGAAAAAAATTACATGAAGAAAAAATTGAAAAGAATTGAGGACGAGAAGATGAGATTGGAGTTGCATGTTGCGGATGTCGTCGATGATCACAAGATCAAGATGGATGCAATGCGCTTGAATATTAGAAATATTAGAAAATATGCCATTCATACCAAGGCTTGGTATCATTATGCCGTTGGATCAATTGTTACCTTAGTTGCATTATGATCACATTTTTTTTGCATTGAAATGTTTTACATAGTTTCAATGTATGGTTTAATTAGATGCTCTAGAGAGCTATATCTTGTTCAATGAGAACTATATATGTATGAACTTTATGTATATTTTTTCAGTAATAACATCTGATCACTAATTTACTTTGGTTTTAATGTGATGATCAACTTCTATTAATTTGGTCACTTCTCTATTCATGATATTCTGTAATGGTTTTTGACACACTTAATTATATATAATGCACGCAGATGAACCAACAATGGATGTACGGTGACAGACGCACCTCCGAGTACATTGAGGGCGTGCATAATTTTCTCGAATTGGCTGAGGCGAACAAGCAAAATGGTTTTATGTGTTGTCCATGCCCTAGATGTGAGAATACGAAGTCTTACTCTGACTGAAAAATCCTTCACACACAGCTACTTGAGAAGGGTTTCCTGCCATATTATAATGTTTGGACCAAGCACGGAGAAAGAGGGGTTATGATGGAAGACAACGAAGAAGAAGATGATGACAACTATGTGCCCCCCGAATACGGTGATGCTGCAACGAGGGAAGCTGAAGATCAAGAGGAACCAGACGATGTGCCCGATGATGATCTTCGCCGGGTCATTGTTGATGCAAAGAGACAATGCGAAAGTGAAAAGGAGAAGTTGAAGTTTGATCGTATGTTAGATGATCACAAAAAGGGGTTGTACCCAAATTGCGAAGATGGCAACACAAAGCTCGGTACCACACTGGAATTGCTGCAGTAGAAGGCAGACAATGATGTATCTGACAACGGATTTGAGAAGCTACTGAAAATATTGAAGAAGAAGCTTCCAAAGAAGGTTCTATGCCCTCTAGGATTTGAGGTGTAGAAGATACATGCATGCCCTAGTGTCTGCATCCTCTACCGTGGTGCATACGAGGATTTGAACGCATGCCTGGTATGCGGTGCATTACGGTATAAGATCAGACGAGATGACCCTGATGATGTTGAGGGCGAGCGGCCCAGGAAGAGGGTTCCTACCAAGGTGATGTGAAATGCTCCTATAATACCACTGTTGAAACATCTATTCAGAAACAAAGAGCATGCCAAGTTGATGTGACGGCACAAGGAGGACCGTAAAAAAGACGGGAAGTTGAGAGCACCCGCTGACGGGTCACGGTGGAGAAAATCGAGAGGAAGTGTGGGGACTTTGCAGGTGACGCAAGGAACACATGATTTGGTTTAAGCGCGGATGGCATTAATTCTTTTGTGGAGCAGAGCAACAATCATAGCACCTGGCCCGTGACTCTTATGTATCTATAACTTTCCTCCTTGGCTGTGCATGAAGCGGAAGTTCATTATGATGCCAGTTCTCATCCAAGGCCGTAAGCAACCCGACAACGACCTTGATGTGTACCTATGACCATTAGTTGAAGAACTTTTACAACTATGGAATGGAAAATGTGTACGTGTGTGGGATGAGCAAGACCAGCATGAATTTGACCTACATGGGTTACTGTTTGTAACCATCAATGATTGGCCTGCTCTCAGTAACCTTTCAGGACAGACAAACAGGGGATATCATGCATGCATGCACTGTTTAGATGACACTGATAGTATATATTGGACAAATGCAGGAATAATGTGTAACTGGGGCATCTTCGATTTCTTCCGACCAACCATCAATGTCGAAAGAAAGGCAAGCATTTCAAAGGCGAGGCATATCACTGGAAGAAGCCTGATAATCCCCAAGAGCAGGGAATCATCGTAGCAATTCCCATTGGTGGAAGTGATAAGTATGGAGTGTCGAACCCACAAGGAGTTAAAGATAAGATCAATATTCTCTCAAGCCCAATCTGCCACTGATATGAATCTACGTACACCGAACGGTTTCTTCCAACTAGAAACGAGAAATAAAACTACGTTGTGGGTATGAAGAGGATAACTTTGCATGGTATCAGAGAGATAAAATATAAAAGTAGGTGTTGTTATCATAAAGTTAGAATATATTACTAAATATTATAAATAACGAGTGTGGAATAATGATGGATCGGTGTGCGGAATTTTCTTAGGCAATTGTTAACAAGGGCGGTGGTCGTCATTGCAATTTCATATGAGGGAGAGCATAAGCTAACATACTTTCTCTTCTTGGATCATATGCACTTATGATTGGAACTCTAGCAAGCATCCGCAAATACTAAAGATCATTAAGGTAAAACCCAACCATAGCATTAAAGCATCAAGTCCCCTTTATCCCATACGCAACAACCCCCTTACTCGGGTTTATGCTTCTGTCACTCAAGCAGCCCACTATAAGCGAATCATGAACTTATTGCAACACCCTATAGCGGGAATCCCTCACGCTTGCGCGACACGGAGGGCACAATAGGACATCACCAAAATAAAACATACAACTCATACCAATCTAGATCAACAATCAACCCAAAGACAAAGGATATCTACTCAAAACATCATAGGATGGCAACACATCATTGGATCGTAATATGTGGCATAAAGCACCGTGTTAGACTAGGGATTACAACGGGGTGTGGGAGAGTGGACTGCATAAAAGAGATGAGGATGGTGATGATGATGGTGATGTTGATGAAGACGATCACCGCGGCGATGATTCCCCTCTCGATGGCACTCCGGTGCCACCAAGAGAGAGGAGGAGAGGTTCTCCCCCTTGTGCTTGCTCCTCCATGGCCTCCCCCTGGATGGGGAGAGGTTCTCCCTCTGGTCCTTGGCCTTCATGGTGATGATGGCCCCTCCGGGATCCTCCTCCATGCCCTCCGGTGATGATGGCCCCCTCCGGCAGGGTGCCAGAGAGGGCCTAGATTGATTTCTTGTGGCTATAGAGGCTTGCGGCAGCGGAACTTCAGATCTAGGTTAATTTCTGGAGGTTTGGGTATTTATAGGAGAGGTTGGCGTCGAGAACAAGTCAGGAGGCCCCACGGGTAGTTCATGAGGCACAGGGGCGCTCCCAAGGGGGTGGGCGCGCCCCCACCCCCATGGGGCCCACGGGACTCCCCTCCGGTAGATTTTTGTTACAATATTTTTTATATTTTCCATAAAATTCTCTGTTGATTTTCATCGTATTCCGAGAACTTTTATTTCTGCACAAAAACAATACCACTGTAGTTCTGCTGAAAACAACGTCAGTCCGGGTTAGTTCTAATCAAATCATACCAAAATCATATAAAACTATTGTAAACATGGCATGAATACTTCATAAATTATAGATACATTGGAGACGTATCAGCATCCCCAAGCTTAATTCCTGCTCGTCCTCGAGTGGGTAAATGATAAAAGAAATAATTTATGATGTGTGAATGCTAGCAAGTGCTTATGTTTGATCAATGATAGTTTCAATCACTTTTTATAGCATCATTATATATCATAACAGTAGCTCAACTCATAAAAATTCTCATGATCAAGTAACAAGCTATTCACATGTTAAAGTATAGATCATAAACTTTCTTGAAAACTAACAAACAATGCTCTTAGTCATCAAACAATTACAATTCATCTTATTTTCGGGAAGGGTCTATGTAAGAGCTTTGATTCAGCAAACTCCACATACTCAACTATCATTTAATCTTTCACAATTGCTAACACTCATGTGATATTTATGGGTTCAAAGTTTTAATCGGACACAGAGAAAGATAGGGGCTTATAGTTTCGCCTACCAACCTTTTACCTCAAGGGTAATGTCAACAATAATAATTTATCAAAACCTACATCCAAGTGATATATATATATCCGGATCGCTCCAACACAAAGTGCTTGCCAAAGGAAAAAGTGTAAAAAGGGAAAGGTGATGATCGCCATGACTCTTGTATAAGGGTAGAAGATAAAAGTAAAAGATAGGCCCTTCGCAGAGGAAAGCAAAGGTTGTCATGTGCTTTTATGGTTGGATGCACAAAATCCTAATGCAAAAGAACGTCACTTTATGTTGCCACTTGTGATATGGATCTTTATTATGCAGTCCGTTGCTTTTATTTCTTCCACATCACAAGATCGTATAAAGCTTATTTAGAGAGCAATTTTTATTGCTTGCAACAATGACAACTTACTTGAAGGATCTTACTCAATCCATAGGTAGGTATGGTGGACTCTCATGACAAAACTGGTTTAAGGAATGTTTGGAAGCACAAGTAGTATCTCTACTTGGTGCAAAGAATTTGGCTAGCATGAGAGGTAAAGGCAAGCTCAACATGTTGGATGATCCAAAACAATATAACGTTTCAGATATAGGAAAATATAGCCCATTAAGTTGTCTTCCTTGTCCAACATCAACCTTTTAGCATGTCATATTTTAACGAGTGCTCACAATTGCAAAATATGTCCAAGATAGTATATTTATATGTGAAATCTCTCTTCCTTCAATATTATTTCATGAATTGTTCAAGTGACCAATTCTGCGTTTGCTAACTTCCAATAAGTTTACTACCTATACTTATTATGTGTGAAGTCATTACTCCCCATTTTGTAAGCATATGAAACGTATATAAATTCAGATTTATGATATTCAATTCATTCAACCATTTACTCATAGGATATATGTGAAGCACGTGAGTAAATGACAAACTACTCCAAAAAGATATAAGTGAAGAACACTAAGTAGTCAAATAATTAACTAGCCATGGGAGGATTCTTTTTCATTCAAGATTTCAGATCCAATGATTTTATTCAAACAACAAGTCAAATTGAAAATACGCTCCAAGCAAAACAGATATCATGTGACGAATAAAAATATAGCTCTTAGTAAGGTATACTGATAGTTTTGAAGATGAAAGAGGGGATGCCTTCTGGGGCATCCCCAAGCTTAGGCGCTTGAGTCTTCCTTGAATATTACCTTGGGGTGCCTTGGGCATCCCCAAGCTTAGGGTCTTTCGACTTCTTATTCTCCTCATATAGATATCTCACCCAAAGTTTGAAAACAGCAATCACACAAAACTTAACGGAACTTCGTGAGATAGGATAGTATGATAATGAGTAAACCATTCACTTTGGTACTGTCAAAGACAAGGTTCATAATTGTTGTCACACAATGCCTACTATACCAAATCATTTCTACAATTTATATTGAGAAATATAAGCCATAGAAACTAGAAAACCAGCAGACTATGCAATGAAAACAGAATCTGTAAGAAACAGAACAGTCTGTAATGATCTGAACACCAACCATACTTCTGCTACTCCAAAAATTCTGAAATAAATTTGTGGACGTGAGTAATTTGTCTATTAATCTACTGAAAAAAGAATCAACTCAATCGCACTCTTCTGTAAAAAATGACAGCTAATCTCGTGAGCGCAAAGTTTCTGTTTTTTACAGCAAGATCACATTAACTTTTACCCAAGTCTTCCCAAAGGTCTTACTTGGCACTTTATTGAAACAAAAGCTATAATACATGATTAATACAGTAGCTTAATCTTGAGAACACACAAAAACAAATAGGGTAAATATTGGGTTGTCTCCCAACAAGTGCTTTTCTTTAATGACTTTTAGCTAGGCATGATGATTTCAATGATGCTCACATAAAAGATAAGAATTGAAACATAAAGAGAGCATCATGAAGAATATGACTATAACATTTGAACCTAACCCACTTCCTATGCCTAGGTATTTTGTGAGCAGACAATTGATGGGAGCAAGAATCAACTAGCATAGGAAGGCAAAACAAGTATAACTTCAAAACTTTAAGCACATAGAGAGGAAACTTGATATTATTGCAACTCCTACAAGCATGTATTACTCCCTCATAATAATTTTCAATAGAATCATGAATGAGTTCAACAATATAAACAGCACATAAAGCATTCTCTTCATGATCTACAAGCATACAAATTTTACTAGTCTTCACATAAGAATTTTTTTCTCATTTGGAATAGTGGGAGCAAACTTCTTCTAAATACACTTTAGATGATAGTATTATTCAAACTCCAAAATATATAAGTGAAGTACATGGATCATTCTACAATTAATATATACTAACCAATATCCCAGCTCAAAATATATAAGTGAAGCACACGAAGCATTCTATAAAACCATACTCAAAAGATTTAAGTGAAGCACAAAGAGCAATTCTATAAGATCATACTTAAAAGATATAAGTGAAGCACATGAAGTATTCTATAAATAAATGAAGGGATATATCATACTAGCATGGTTCGTAAAGAAAAAGCAAAAAAAAACACAAAGGACACAAATTATGTGAACAAAACAAAAACCGAGGTATACCGATAATTGTTGAAGAAGAAAGATGGGATGCCAACCGGGGCACCCCCACGCTTAGATGCTTGAGTATCCTTAAAATATTTACTTGGGGTGCCTTGGGCATCCCCAAGCTTGAGCTCTTGCCTCTCTTTATTCTTCTCATATTGATAGCTCCTCGATCTTCGAACACTTCATCCACACAAAACATTAACAAAAACTTTGTGAGATCCATTAGTGTAATAAAGCAAATCACTACATTTAGGTACTGTTGCAAACTTATTACAATTTCATATTAGAACTATATCTACTGTATTCCAACTTCATCATGGATCGGTGTGCGGAATTGTCTTAGGCAATTGTTAACAATACCGATAGTCGTCATTGCAATTTCATATGAGGGAGAGGCATAAGCTAACATACTTTCTCTTCTTGGATCATATGCACTTATGAGGGAGGGGCATAAGCTAACAAACTTTGAAAAAGAAAACAATTACTTGAAGAAAAAATTGAAAAAATTGAGGACGAGAAGATGAGATTGGAGTTGCATGTTGCGGATGTCGTCGATGATCATAAGATCAAGATGGATGCAATGCGCTTGAATATTAGAAATATTAGAAAATATGCCATTCATACCAAGGCTTGGTATCATTATGCCGTTGGATCAATTGTAACCTTAGTTGCATTATGATCGCATTTGTTGTTGCATTGAGATGTTTTACATAGTTTCAATGTATGGTTTAATTAGATGCTCTAGAGAGCTATATCTTGTTCAATGAGAACTATATATGTATGAACTTTATGTATATTTTTTTCAGTAATAACATTTGATCACTAATGTACTTTGGTTTTAATGTGATGATGAACTTCTATTAATTTGGTCACTTCTCTATTCATGATATTCTGTAATGGTTTTTGACACACTTAATTATATATAATGCACGTAGATGAACCAACAATGGATGTACAGTGATAGACGCACCTCCGAGTACATTGAGGGCATGCATAATTTTCTCGAATTGGCTGAGGCAAACAAGCAAAATGGTTTTATGTGTTGTCCATGCCCTAGATGCGAGAATACGAAGTCTTACTTTGACCGAAAAATCCTTCACACCCACCTACTTGAGAAGGGTTTCCTGCCATGTTATAATGTTTGGACCAAGCACGAAGAAAGAGGGGTTATGATGGAAGACAACAAAGAAGAAGATGATGACAACTATGAGCCCCCCGAATACGGTGATGCTGCAACGAGGGAAGCTAAAGATCAAGAGGAACCAGACGATGTGCCCGATGATGATCTTCGCCAGGTCATTGTTGATGCAAAGAGACAATGCGAAAGTGAAAAGGATAAGTTGAAGTTCGATCATATGTTAGATGATCAAAAAAGGGGTTGTACCCAAATTGTGAAGATGCCAACACAAAGCTCGGTACCACACTGGAATTGCTGCAGTGGAAAGTAGACAATGATGTATCTGACAACGGATTTGTGAAGCTACTGAAAATATTGAAGAAGAAGCTTCCAAAGGATAACAAATTGCTCGACAGTACGTATGGAGCAAAGAAGGTTCTATGCCCTCTAGGATTGGATGTGCAGAAGATACTTACATGCCCTAATGTCTGCGTCCTCTACCGTGGTGCGTACGAGGATTTGAACGCATGCCTGGTATGCGGTGCATTGCAGTATAAGATCAGACGAGATGACCCTGGTGATGTTGAGGGCGAGCGGCTGTGACACCCCAAAAATTTGGCCTTGTTTTAATGAATTAAATTTTTTTCCAGGAATTAAAACTTTGGATATCTGAGCTCCTTTTTGATTTTTTTTAAAATCATTTCCTTCCCTGTGATGATGAGTTTTTCACAAAGAGAAATTTTTTCAAATATGTCATTGGACATATTTAATCTCTCAAGAGAAACTTTCCCTTATTTAATATAACTAATTAAATAATTAAGTTGCTTGATCTTTACTTTCTTGAAAATGGTTTTTCAAGGTTAAATGGCCATATTTGAACTACAACCATTTGATAGATTCACTTAAAATTCCCACAAAAATTTGGAGATGTCATGTGATGTTTTTAAATCACTTTTATGCAAAAATATATTTCATTCATGAAATATTTTGAGCCCTACACTCAATTTTTCTTCTCTGGTCCAGAGTGCATTTTGCACTACAACCCATTTAAATATTTCTTCCTGGCCTCCACCAAAATTATGGGATATTGTTAGTAGCATATGATTCAACTTTATGCAAAAACCTAGTGCTGTTCTTTGAAAATATTGAGTGAATCAACCTCTTTTTCATTCTGGTCCAGCCTTGTGATTTCTACTGCAACCCTATTTATTTTTGCTCCAATGATCTTGTGCTTTATCCTACTTGTAGATAGCCCCACCAAACCCCTAAATCCAGGAGCATGCAACCCTTGGATTAATTTTGGTTCATGAAATAATGTCATTTATTTCCTGTCCAGAATTGTAGTTTTGCAAAACTTGCACTAACAAGTTTCTACTTTTGGCAAACTAACCTCACCACCCTCTTGTACATCTAAAGAGACCACCATCTGGAGTTTTTGGCCACTCCAAGACCTACCTAAGTGCCCTTAGCATTTTGTCAAACACCTTACGGGCATGATCTGTTTTGACATGAATTGTGGCATTGCACTGTGAACTTGCACCTCTGATCAAACAAGCAAGTCCACTAGACTCCCCGTTTCTCCTAACCTAGATCTGTTAATTGCCAGCCTCACCCAAGCTCTGTAGCATGCTCTGGCATTGCATCGAGAACGTCCCGTGCACGCCCGGAGCGCGAGCAGAGCGTGCGTTTGGCACGCACGTGCGCCGAGCCGACACGCTGGCCCCCACGGTTTTGGCCCGCTCTGCAGCACCACGCCACGCGCTCCCCTTCTCACCGCTACGCGCCAAGCCGCCCCTCGCCACGCCGGCAGGCCAAGAGCTAGCCGCCACAGCCGCCCGACAGCCTCTGCCCATGTCGGCGCCGCCAAAGCCACTCCTGCTCGCTACCTGGCCCCTGGAACAGCGCGTGCTCATCCGCGAGTGTGTCCACTAGCGCTCGTCGCCGCCACGACGCCCTAGCTACAGAATGGCGGTCGCCGGAGAGCTTATCCACGGCCGCCGCGGAACCGCCTTGCCACGCCTATAAAAGGAGCCCCGAGCTCATCTCCGCACACAGGCAGTCCCAAGCCACCTCCCGAGGACCCCCATTGGCAGCGAATCGACCCGAGGAGGCCTCCTTCCTCATCTCCGGCAACCGCGGCCGCCGCCACTGCCCCGGCCATTCCGACACCACCAGGGCCTCCCCCTCTCCGTTCTCTTCGCCAGGAACCTCCTCATCCTTCCGTGAACACATCCCCCTACTCGATTTTGATCGGGAACCACCGTAGCCCCAAAACCACTCTGCTCCCGAAGCTCCCCTCCGCCGCGAAGCTCACCGCCGATGACTCTTTCCACCCCCGTCTACCCAGCGACCACCGGAAGGACCACCGCAGTCTCGTGGATCCATCCAGACCCTCTGGAACCCGCGGGGAGCCACCGTTCGCCGGCGATGATCGCCGTTGCCTCGCCTCCGTTCGGGCAGAGTAAGAGGAGGGAGGGATAGACTGGTCAAACCTGACCAGTGGGCCCTCTGGACCCACTGTCAGCGACCCCGTGCTTGTCCACGTGGGATTAAGTGAAGGCGTAATCCCCCAGTACATTTCCCCCGCTCCGAAAGCGTATTCCCCTCTGAAACGTTTTCTTTTCTTTTTTATTTAAATAACAGATTTGACCAAAACTTTGACTGGTTATAACTTTTTAAATACAACTCCAAATGAAATGATTCTTTTTCCTACCTCTCTCAAATTTCACCTAGTTTATTTTAAGATTTATTTGAAAAAAAATTCAGAACAACTTTTGGTGCTGTTTTTATTTTGTGTGTTAATTCTTTTATATTGCTAAAATAGGATTTTTGAAGAGAGGAGAAATGTTTCAAGTTTTGGAGTGCACCCTGCCTTTCCACACATTGAAGGCAAGCATTCTGAACCCCGGCATAATATTTTTGTGTGTTCGATGACACGTTCATAACATCACCTCACTTTGGAGAAACTTGTTATTTCATGTGATATGATCATATGCATGGGTGCATGTTATTGATTTCCATGCTGTTGGAAATGGACACACTTGTGATGATAATCACCCTCATGTGCCTTGCATGCATACCGGCAGGAACCCGGGAAAACCTCTGCCTTGGGTAGGCATGAGTTTGTCGCCGGTCTCCGTCGTGGCGGTTATGTCTGGTATGGCATGGCAAGGTGATATGAGCGGTGACTCTGTTGGTTGAAATATATTCGTCATGCTAATCATGCAGGGAATCCTTAAACGTCCTGAGTCGACCGTAGATCGAGTCTTGTGCCAGTAACCCCCATACTTGTTTCGTACTACCACTCGTCTCTACAGCAAGTAGAGTACGGTTCAGTAAGTTGTCAACCTCTTTCTAGCACACACCGTACAGAGAGGCCATGGTGGAAGATACCGGTTGTAGCTGGTAGGCAGGCCACCTGGTCCGGGGGCATGGGTGTTTCCGGTTGGGACCGAGAGGGGAGGCCACCCCTTAGAGCGCGCGATATAAATTTGACCCCATGCTACGCGAGGTTGTAGCCTCCCCACTTAGAGTTTGCTTAACAGGTGTCGTGGGTGATTCCAGACACGTGTGAGTTAAGCTGGTGTGTGCAAGTTAGGTGTGTTTTCAACAAAAAGACCGTAAACGGAATTAGTCCCGATGGACTAAAGAAATCCGTTACTTGTGGGTAAAGAGTACACCCTCTGCAGAGAATAAACCTATTCAAATAGCCGTGTCCATGGTTAAGGATTACAGTCTGGGATGGGTCAGGTGTCGGTCTTAGTGTCGGTCTTCGGAGGTGAAACTGTTAACCAGAAAGGGAATTACTACTTGTGACTTGTGATAACTATGATTATTATTGTTGTTGACTAACCCGTGATATTATTGTTATTATCGAGTATCTCTGGGATGGTTCTACCTCCGGGATATTCACTATGATTGTTTATTTTAAAGCCCCTTATGTGGTGTCGCTCAGACGCCCGACTGTGGCATTTCTTTTAAAGCCCTTTATGTGGTGTCGCTCAGACGCCCGACTGTGGCATTTCTTTTAAAGCCCTTTATGTGGTGTCGCTCAGACGCCCGACTGTGGCATTTCTTTTAAAGCCCTTTATGTGGTGTCGCTCAGACGCCTGACTGTGGCATTTCTTTTAAAGCCCTTTATGTGGTGTCGCTAAGACACCTGACTGTGGCTTTGCTTGTTATTTATTTCATAAA
>NC_041388.1:562921781-562933959 GCF_002162155.2 Triticum dicoccoides | reverse complement strand
TTAAAGCCCTTTATGTGGTGTCGCTCAGACGCCCGACTGTGGCATTTCTTTTAAAGCCCTTTATGTGGTGTCGCTAAGACGCCCGACTGTAGCATTTCTTTTAAAGCCCTTTATGTGGTGTCGCTCAGACGCCCGACTGTGGCATTTCTTTTAAAGCCCTTTATGTGGTGTCGCTAAGACGCCCGACTGTGGCATTTCTTTTAAAGCCCTTTATGTGGTGTCGCTCAGACGCCCGACTGTGGCATTTCTTTTAAAGCCCTTTATGTGGTGTCGCTAAGACGCCCGATTGTGGCATTGCTTGTTATTTATTTCATAAATTTTTATACTACTATGTTATTGCATTTTTATAAATAACCGCCTGCACGCATCAGAATTTTAGTTACTATTTTTGACTGACGTCATGAGCATAAAATATTTTCAGCACATCATTGTTATATTATACCTGTGTTCATAATGTTTGCGAGTACATTCAAAGTACTCACTGGCTTGTCCCTGGCTATTGTCTTGGCCAGATTTTCTTGCACGAAGAGGAGCGACGCGATGACAGCCCCGGAACCTAAGTAATGGAGATAGCAGCCTCGCGAAGATAGGAGTTAACCTGGTCAGCTGTTCCCGTGGGAAATGGAGTCCCATAGACACTGATGTTTCACAACCCGCTTCCGCCATCAACCACTAGAAACCATTTGTTGTACTCACAGGCCAGAATGGTCTTGTACTACATATGTTGTATTCTGCTTGGAATTTCTGTATCAAGTTGGAGCCTCATCAGCTAACAGTAATCCTGGGGCTAATGAGCACGACGGTCTTTTCTGGAAATTTATTACCCGGAAAACCGGTCGTGACAGACTTGGTATCAGAGTCAGGCTGACCATTGGCTAATCCTATCTTAGCCAGGTCGAAAAACTTAGGCAAACCAACCCATTAGACGTTAACCAAACCCCAGCCAAGCTTCTCGTGCAAGATAGCCACACAGTGACCCAACACCTTTTTGGCAGTCGGTGCCCAACCTATCAACCTAACCTGTCACTCATGCGCCAGTGACCGGCCCCTAAATAGTCCTTTCTCGCAAGCGTGCGAAGGAAGACTCCGTCCCCTTTTTCCTATAAAGAGGGGCACACTAGTCCCAACACAGCACATCACAGCCTCTACCCCAAACCAAGCTACAATGCCTGGCCCTGTCGTGCACAACGAGACCACAGCAACCAACCTTGGAGGTTTTGTGACCATCCTCGCAAACCTCGCCCGTCGTGCCTATGCGTTAGAGGAGCCACCAGAATATGTTGTGTATCAAGGACCCATGAGCGGTGAAGACCGTCAATTCTAGGCCACTGTGCACATTTACGGTAGGGGTCTAGCACCCGAGCGCCCCTACAGGTTCACCGGAAGAACAACTTCCTTTGAGCCACTAGCCATCCAACTAGCCGCTCGAGAAGCTATAGTTCATCTCAGGCACTTGTCGCCCAGAGTAAACTGTCGCTCATTCCACTACTACCCCAGACGTGAAGGGTATGGTAGACCACCCCAAGTTGCCAACGGAGATCACGAGACAGATCCTGCATTGTTGCACCTGGTGCGCTATGTAAGTGCACTAGACGAACTGTGCGATCAAATCACTATTGATTTAATTGCAGCTCGTGGAGAGCTGGTTCGCCGAGCCCCGGCGAGAGAAGAGAACGAGCCCAACGCCGACAACCCAGTCGTGCTGTTTGGACACCCGATCGAGTCCCTGAGGCCTGCCCCAGCCATCGGCCAAGGTGCTGCGATAACCCTAGAGGTGCTTCGTCGCATATTGGGAGCACACTCCAACGGGGTTGTGGCCAACAATCCCCGCGATGGTCATCATCACTACCCCGACCCTGCAGTTTCTCCGCCATCTCCGACTAATCCCGGCAGTGAGACACGTGGAGAAGCCTCGACATCCACCAGGCGCGCCCGTTTAGACATTAATGAGGTAGACTAAGCCGTATGAGTAGTACCGAGTCTCAGTGTATCCTCACTTTGTAATCATGCGACCGTGTATATTAACCAGCCTGTCGTTGTGCCTCTGTTTTAATAGTGGCCTTGCATTTTTGGTCAGTGCATAGTTGCATATTTTTCCGGGCACAACTACCAAAACCAACCCGACGACAACCACAGTAACACGTCTCTTTATGAGATATGTGTATCTCTGACACTGACCTGACCTTTGGAGCTAAGCTGGCAAATTTTTTACCTTTCACCACGGTAAAACGATCCGGCTCCATTGCTATATAAAGGCCACCTTGTGACCTTACCCAGCAACCCTCACTTTGTGCACCACACTCACAACTTTTTCCTGTCATGCCGAGCCCCAGCATTCATCTGAGAACCCCAGATGCAACCCTAGGTAGCTTTGTCAAAATATTGTGGGATTTTACCCGCAGTACCATGGGTTCTACCCAGCCACCTCAGTACAAGCTGTTCAAATCAAGGATCACCCCATCCACCTCGGAATATTGGGCAGCAGTACACATTCCTCCTGTAGACCCCAACCAAGATCCAACGGAAGTTTCCTTCGTGGGGAAATCTATGCCAACCCCACACCTGGCCATAGAAGCTGCTGCGAAAGAAGCGATTGCTCGCCTTCGATCCGCTGTACCCTATGCCCGCGAACGAGGATATTATTACTTTCCGAGCCGTGCAGCACCCGGAGAAGTAACATCTTTTCCCGGTGGACGCATTGAGAGAGAACCAGTGCTAGCCAACCTTATCCAGTACATCATTGCTCAAGAGCATTTGAACCAGCGAGTGATGGATTATCTCCAGAGCCTCGCAGATTTAAGTCCTCAGATTGCCATCGGCAGATCACTGAGACCCGACCCGGAGAGACGCATACATCGACTGGTGAATCCACTGCCTCCGATAGAAGAGGAGTGTATCCCAGTACCAGAGACATTTTATCAGGACCCCGTCCAGTTGCCGTTTCCATTTTAGAACATCGCTGCGGTGTTCATTATTGCAACATTTATTTATGTGTGTGACTTATGCGTGATACTCTGAGTTTGTATGACGAGTCAATTATTTGGCTTCTACTAATGTGTGTAGTTTTTGTTGTGGTTTATGCTCCTTTAAATTAACTATTTTTCCCTCGCAAAATCCTGGAGTGAGATTTCTTTTCCCTGAGTTGCTACACCTGCCCCTTCTCACGACGTGGATTATTTAATTTCACACAGCACCACGCAGCAGACTCACAACCATAATCATTCGGACACATACACTGTTTGCAAAACCTTGCAACGGTGTTACATACAACTAATCACCCCCTAACAACAGTTAGCACCCGGCACACTCCATCTACTCCTCATGATCACCACCACCGCGGAGAGCCAACACCCGAGCCGCAGCGTCGCGACACTCGTCGAGGATCATCGCGCACAGGAGCACAGAGAGCCCCAGCAGTGTCGCCAGCCCTCCGCATATCAGGATCACAAACCAGTCCGGCATCGCCTCCGCCATTAGAGCCTCACCCGAGCTTCTGTAAGCAGTAATGGAGAAAGAAGGAGAAGGAGAAGTGAGGCCAGGTGTGAGGAAGAAGAGAGAGGCACCCCGGCCGTTTTTATAGCTCGAGCTCGGTGTACGGTGGGCGAAGTCCACCAACACCGCTCGTCGCTGATTGCCGGTGTTCGGAGTCGAATCCGCGAGCAGTGCCGACAGCGCACTGGCCCGCGAGGTGAGTGCACGCTGCACCAGCAGCTAGCACGCCGCGCACTACCACGGTACGGCCTAGATGCCCTACGCGCTAGGCATCGCCGGTGGAGAAAGCGCGAGAAAGCGCGCGGGAGAGAGGAGGAAGAGAGAACCAGAGGGAGAAGAGGAGACTGACAGTGGACCCCGGGTCCACCTGTCAGCCAGAGGGAGCACTGTGCTCTCGGGTACGACCAGCGTATATCTAAATTTAGGAGTTATTCTAAATTTATATCCAACGTAGAAATCTCACGATTTTGTCCCGAACCGTAGACTCTTCCACGCAGCACCAGTTTTCAAACTGTGATTTTTTTCACCACTTATTGCCCTCTCACTAAAGCCACATCTTTATTGCGTAAAAATTTTCTTAACACGGCTCTTAGCAAATCTCGAGGACGAGATTTTTCTTAAGGGGGGTAGTATTGTGACACCCCAAAATTTTGGCCTTGTTTTAATGAATTAAAATTTTTTCCAGGAATTAAAACTTTGGATATCTGAGCTCCTTTTTGATTTTTTAAAATCATTTCCTTCCCTGTGATGATGAGTTTTTCCCAAAGAGAATTTTTTTCAAATATGTCATTGGACATATTTAATCTCTCAAGAGAAACTTTCCCTTATTTAATATAACTAATTAAATAATTAAGTTGCTTGATCTTTACTTTCTTGAAAATGGTTTTTCAAGGTTAAATGGCCATATTTGAACTACAACCATTTGATAGATTCACTTAAAATTCCCACAAAAATTTGGAGATGTCATGTGATGTTTTTAAATCACTTTTATGCAAAAATATATTTCATTCATGAAATATTTTGAGCCCTACACTCAATTTTTCTTCTCTGGTCCAGAGTGCATTTTGCACTACAACCCATTTAAATATTTCTTCCTGGCCTCCACCAAAATTATGGGATATTGTTAGTAGCATATGATTCAACTTTATGCAAAAACCTAGTCCTGTTCTTTGAAAATATTGAGTGAATCAACCTCTTTTTCATTCTGGTCCAGCCTTGTGATTTCTACTGCAACCCTATTTATTTTTGCTCCAATGATCTTGTGCTTTCTCCTACTTGTAGATAGCCCCACCAAACCCCTAAATCCAGGAGCATGCAACCCTTGGATTAATTTTGGTTCATGAAATAATGTCATTTATTTCCTATCCAGAATTGTAGTTTTGCAAAACTTGCACTAACAAGTTTCTACTTTTGTCAAACTAACCTCACCACCCTCTTGTACATCTAAAGAGACCACCATCTGGAGTTTTTGGCCACTCCAAGACCTGCCTAAGTGCCCTTAGCATTTTGTCAAACACCTTACGGGCATGATCTGTTTTGACATGAATTGTGGCATTGCACTGTGAACTTGCACATCTGATCAAACAAGCATGTCCACTAGACTCCCCGTTTCTCCTAACCTAGATCTGTTAATTGCCAACCTCACCCAAGCTCTGTAGCATGCTCTGGCATTGTGTCGAGCACGTCCCGTGCACGCCCGGAGCGCGAGCAGAGCGTGCGTTTGGCACGCACGTGCGCCGAGCCGACACGCTGGCCCCCACGGTTTTGGCCCGCTCTGCAGCACCACGCCACGCGCTCCCCATCTCACCGCTACGCGCCAAGCCGCCCCTCGCCACGCCGGCAGGCCAAGAGCTAGCCGCCACAGCCGCCCGACAGCCTCTGCCCATGTCGGCGCCGCCAAAGCCACTCCCGCTCGCCACCTGGCCCCTGGAATAGCGCGTGCTCATCCGCGAGTGTGTCCACTAGCGCTCGTCGCCGCCACGACGCCCTAGCTACAGAATGGCGGTCGCCGGAGAGCTTATCCACGGCCACCGCGGAACCGCCTTGCCACGCCTATAAAAGGAGCCCCGAGCTCATCTCCGCACGCAGGCAGTCCCAAGCCACCTCTCGAGGACCACCATTGGCAGCCAATCGACCCGGGGAGGCCTCCTTCCTCATCTCCGGCAACTGCGGCCGCCGCCACTGCCCCGGCCATTCCGGCACCACCAAGGCCTCCCCCTCTCCGTTCTCTTTGCCAGGAACCTCCTCATCCTTCCGTGAACACATCCCCCTACTCGATTTTGATCGGGAACCACCGTAGCCCCAAAACCACTCTGCTCCCGAAGCTCCCCTCCGCCGCGAAGCTCACCGCCGATGACTTTTTCCACCCCCGTCTACCCAGCGACCACCGAAAGGACCGCTGCAGTCTCGCGGATCCATCCAGACCCTCTGGAACCCGCGGGGAGCCACCGTTCGCCAGCGACGATCGCCGTTGCCTCGCCTCCGTTCGGGCAGAGTAAGAGGAGGGAGGGATAGACTGGTCAAACCTGACCAGTGGGCCCTCTGGACCCACTGTCAGCGACCCCGTGCCTGTCCACGTGGGATTAAGTGAAGGCATAATCCCCCAGTACGTTTCCCCCGCTTCGAAAGCGTATTCCCCTCCGAAACGTTTTCTTTTCTGTTTTATTTAAATAACATATTTGACAAAAACTTTGACTGGTTATAACTTTTTAAATACAACTCCAAATGAAATGATTCTTTTTCCTACCTCTCTCAAATTTCACCTAGTTTATTTTAAGATTTATTTGGAAAAAAATTCAGAACAACTTTTGGTGCTGTTTTTATTTTGTGTGTTAATTCTTTTATATTGCTAAAATAGGATTTTTGAAGAGAGGAGAAATGTTTCAAGTTTTGGAGTGCACCCTGCCTTTCCACACATTGAAGGCAAGCATTCTGAACCCCGGCATAATATTTTTGTGTGTTCGATGACACGTTCATAACATCACCTCACTTTGGAGAAACTTGTTATTTCATGTGATATGATCATATGCATGGGTGCATGTTATTGATTTCCATGTTGTTGGAAATGGACAAACTTGTGATGATAATCACCCTCATGTGCCTTGCATGCATACCGGCAGGAACCCGGGAAAACCTCTGCCTTGGGTAGGCATGAGTTTGTCGCCGGTCTCCGTCGGGACGGTTATGTCTGGTATGGCATGGCAAGGTGATATGAGCGGTGACTCTGTTGGTTGAAATATATTCGTCATGCTAATCATGCAGGGAATACTTAAACCTCCTGAGTCGACCGTAGATCGAGTCTTGTGCCAGTAATCCCCATACTTGTTTCGTACTACCACTCGTCTCTACAGCAAGTAGAGTACGGTTCAGTAAGTTGTCAACCTATTTCTAGCACACACCGTACAGAGAGGCCATGGTGGAAGATACCGGCTGTAGCTGGTAGGCAGGCCACCTGGTCCGGGGGCATGGGTGTTTCCGGTTGGGACCGAGAGGGGAGGCCACCCCTTAGAGCGCGCGATATAAATTTGAACCCATGCTACGCGAGGTTGTAGCCTCCCCACTTAGAGTTTGCTTAACAGGTGTCGTGGGTGATTCCAGACACGTGTGAGTTAAGCTGGTGTGTGCAAGTTAGGTGTGTTTTCAACAAAAAGAC
Source organism: Triticum dicoccoides (assembly GCF_002162155.2). Taxonomy (NCBI): domain Eukaryota; kingdom Viridiplantae; phylum Streptophyta; class Magnoliopsida; order Poales; family Poaceae; genus Triticum; species Triticum dicoccoides. The sequence goes on along the minus strand of NC_041388.1, from coordinate 562,926,815 downwards.
CGTAGACAGAATTAGTCCCGATGGACTAAAGAAATCCGTTACTCGTGGGTAAAGAGTACACTCTCTGCATAGAATAAACCTATTCGAATAGCCGTGTCCATGGTTAAGGATTACAGTCCGGGATGGGTCAGGTGTCGGTCTTAGTGTCGGTCTTCAGAGGTGAAACTGTTAACCGGAAAACCGGTCGTGACAGCGGCCCAGGAAGAGGGTTCCTGCCAAGGTGATGCGGTATGCTCCTATAATACCACTGTTGAAACGTCTGTTCAGAAATAAAGAGCATGCCAAGTTGATGCGATGGCACAAAGAGGACCGTAAAAAGACGGGAAGTTGAGAGCACCCATTGACGGGTCGCAGTGGAGAAAAATCGAGAGAAAGTGCGGGGGTCTTTGCAGGTGACGCAAGGAGCGTATGATTTGGTTTAAGCGCGGATGGCATTAATCCTTTTGGGGAGCACAACAATAATCATAGCACCTGACCCGTGACTCTTATGTATCTATAACTTTCCTCCTTGGCTGTGCATGAAGCGGAAGTTCATTATGATGCCAGTTCTCATCCAAGGCCCTAAGCAACCCGACAACGACATTGATGTGCACCCAAGGCCATAAGTTGAAGAACTTCTACAACCGTGGAATGGAAAATGTGTACGTGTGTGGGATGAGCAAGACCATCATGAATTTGACTCACATGCCTTGCTGTTTGTAACCTTCAATGATTGGCCTGCTCTCAGTAACCTTCCAGGACAGATAAATAAGGGATACCATGCATGCACTCACTATTTAGATGACACTGAAAGTATATATTTGGACAAATTCAGGAATAATGTGTACCTGGGGCATCTTTCATTTCTTCCGACCAACCATCAATTTCGAAAGAAAGGTAAGCATTTCAAAGGCGAGGAAGATCACCGGAAGAAGCCCGTCGTCCGTACTGCAGATCACATACTTGCATGGTCAATGATTTACAAGTAATCTTTGGAGCGGGTCCCAACGGACTATCTGTTCTGAATGACACTGAGGGATGCGCACCCATGTGGAAGAAGAAATCTATATTTTGGGACCTACAATATTGGAAAGACCTAGAGGTCTACTCTGCAATCAACGTGATGCAAGTGATGAAGAATCTTTGCGTAAACCTGCTAGGCTTCTTGGCCGTGTATGGGAAGACAAAAGATATACCGGAGGCACGGGAGGACCAGCAACGTGTGCACGAAAAATACGGCATGCCTCCAAAGAAGTATGAAGGTTCTGCCAGCTACGCTCTTACCAAAGAAGAGAAGGAAATCTTCTTTGAATGCCTACTCAGTATGAAGCTCATGTCTGGCTTCTCGTCAAATATAAAGGGAATAATGCATATGGCAGAGAAAAGTTCCAGAACCTAAAGTCTTATGACTGCCACATGATTATGATACAACTGCTTCCGGTTGCATTGAGGGGGCTTCTACCAAAAAACGTTCGATTAGCCATTGTGAAGCTATTTGCATTCCTCAATGCAATCTCTCAGAAGGTGATCGATCCGGAAATCCTACCAAGGTTAAGGATTGAATTGGCGCAATGTGTTGTCAGTTTCGTGCTGGTGTTCCCACCATCCTTCTTCAATATCATGACGCACGTCCTAGTTCATCTAGTCGACGAGATTGCCATTCTGGGCCCTGTATTTCTACACAATATGTTCCCCTTTGAGAGGTTCATGGGTGTCTTAAATAAATATGTTCGAAACCGCTAGGCTAGAAGGAAGCATCTCCATGGGCCGGCAAATAGAGGAGGTCGTTGGGTTTTGTGTTGACTTCATTCCTGACCTTAAGCCGATTGGTCTCCCTCAATCGCGGTATGAGGGGACACTGACTGGAAAAGGCATGCTAGGAGAGGACTCAATAATATGTAGGGACGGACATTCTTGGTCTCAAGCACACTACACAGTTCTACATAATTCTACCTTGGTGACCCCGTATGCCAATCAACACAAGAATATTCTGCGCTCCAAACATCCGGAGCAGTGTGACGACTGGATTACATATGAACACGTCTCATGGGTGACAACACTGTTTCTGATGAGCTATACTCGTTGGTCAGGGGACCATCTTCGACTGTATTGACTTACAAAGGGTACGACATAAATGGGAATACATTTTACACGATCTCCCGAGATCAAAAGAGCACCAACCAATACAGTGGTGTCCGCTTTAATGCAGCAACCAAGAGGGGAAATAACACATATTATGGTTACATAGTGGACATATGGGAACTTGACTATGGACATGATTTTAAGGTCCCATTGTTTCAATGCAAATGGGTCAATCCGTCAGGAGGCGGGGTACAGGTAGACCCACAGGACGGAATGGCAACAGTGGATCTGAACAATCTTGGGCACACAGACGAACCATTCGTCCTAGCCAATGATGTGGCACAGATTTTCTATGTGAAGGACATGTTTGCCAACCCGAGAAAAAGAAAGATAAGGAAGCGAATACATCATACGATGAGACAAAGCGTCACATAGTTCTTTCAGGAAAAAGAGACATCGTGGGAGTGGAGGGCAAGACAGACATGTCTGAAGATTATGAAAAGTTTCATGAAATTCCTCCCTTCAAAGTCAAGGCTGACCCAAGCACCCTGTTAGACGATGAAGATTATCCATGGTTACAACGCAATAAGAAAAAGACACAAGCAAAGAAAAAGTGAAGACTACCACTGCAATTACATGTGAAGAAATGAAATTCATTTTGTAACATAAGAGTTTTCGTATGAAACCCTGATACTTCGAAAGAGATTGTCCATTTTGTACACGAAGTGCATCTAGCTTTTGCTGTAACCCTCTCAACTTTTTAGAACATGCTATGTGGGTGAAATGATGATACCATGCCAACTTTCAACCTTTTCAGAGTTCATTTGTAGTGCTTTTTTAATTTCAAGGTCATTTAGCTTAAAAAATCAGTAAATGCATGAAAAATACCAAATGAAGTCAGAAAGGGTTGAAAATTGATGATGTGGCCTTGAATGGTGCATTTTGAACACACAAAAATTCTGGAGTTCAAATAAGTTCAAAAAATGAAATCCCTTTGTAACAGATGAGTTTTCGTCCGAAACCCTGATACTTCGAAAGAGATTGTCCATTTTGTACATGAAGTGCATCCAGTTTTTGCCGTAACCCTCTCAACTTTTTAGAACATGCTATGTGTGTGAAATGATGATACCATGCCAACTTTCAACCTTTTCAGAGTTCATTTGCAGTGCTTTTCAATTTCAGGGTCATTTAGCTTAAAAAATCAGTAAATGCATGAAAAATACCAAATGAAGTCAGAATGGGTTAAAGATTGATGATGTGGCTTTGAATGGTGCATTTTGAACACACAAAAAGTCTGGACTTCAAATAAGTTAAAAAAATGAAATCCCTTTGTAACAGATGAGTTTTCGTCTGAAACCCTGATACATCGAAAGAGATTGTTCATTTTGTACACGAAGTGCATCCAGTTTTTGCTGTAACCCTCTCAACTTTTTAGCACATGCTATGTGGGTGTAATTATGATACCATGCCAACTTTCAACTTTTTAAGAGTTCATTTGTAGTGCTTTTCAATTACAGGGTCATTTAGCTCAAAGAATGAACTAATAGCAAAAAGAATCAACTAGAAAACTTTTATAACTCTAATAGCAAAAATAATGAACTAAAAATAATCAATTAAAATATGTTGTTATGATCAACTAAAACAAAACTATAATATTCTTCAATAGCAAAAAGAATCAACTAAAAAGCTTTTGTAAAACTCTAATAGCAAAAGGAATCAACTAAAAAGATTTTTATAAACCTCTAGTATTTTTGAAACTAAAATTATATAAAATTTATGCAAATAAAATTACCAAAGTATTTTCTGTTCAAAACATTAATAGCAAAAAGAATTTTCGTAAAGATTTTTTTGTTAGAAACTTTAATAGCAAACTAAATTACAAAATATGTTTTGTTATTAAAACAAACACTTAAAATAACGTAAAAATAACCAAATTGAATATAATGATAAAACAAAGTAATATTAAATAGCAGGAAAAAGAATCACTCAAAAATCTATTTTTATAGTAAAGTTACTCACAAACTAGTGATTCACACAAATTTAAAAGAATTCAAATTTGAACTATTTAAATTTGAAAACTAATGGCACTAACAGAAAGTTTATAATTTTTGTGACCTAAAAGCAAAAAGAATCACTGAAAAACTGTATGTATTTAGCTGAAAAAAAAATAAAGCAAAAAAGAAAACAAAAAAATTGGATTTTTTTTAAAAATGCCTCCTACTGAGCCACCATGGCCTGAATATGACTAGAAAGCCAGCCAGCTAGTTGGGCCAGGATTTAGGCCCGCAGGAGGCCCAGTAGGCCCATAGGCAGAGGAGTGTGCGATTAGGCCTGAAAGCCTGCAGTTGAGAGGAGCCCGAGAGGGTTCGTGCAGCAGCGCTTATAAACCACTCTCGAGCCTTCTCAGCTAGCGAGGTGGGACTAAACATTTGGCCCCGGGCAGCAACACCCTTTCGTCTGCCATAAACCGGGACCAATACCCCCCTTTGGTCCCGGTTCGTACCACCAACCGGGACCAAAGATCTCATTTCGTCAGGCCAAAGGGCGGAAACCAGAGACCTTTGGACTCGGTTGGTGGCACGAACCGGGACCAAAGGGGGGTATTGGTCCCGGTTGGTGCCACCAACCAAGACTAAAGGTGTGGGCATATAAGCCCACACTTAGCAAAATTTCACAATTTCATCGCCAGTTCACCCCGACGACGCCAAGCTCATCGACGCCGCCAGGCTGCCCCGACGCCGTCCGCTGCCCCCGCCGTCGCCGTCGCCGCGCCCCTGCCCCTTCGTCGCCATCGCCGTCGTTGTCCCCGAGCCCGGCCCTGCCCCGCCCCCGAGCCCGCGCCCCTGCCCCACCCCCGAGCATACCCGGCCGCGCCCCTGCCCCAGCCCGGCCCTACCGTCATCGTCACCAACGCCCTTGTCACCCCCGTCGCCGTCGCCGGCGCCCTTACCGCCCCCGTCGTCGTCGGCGGCG